>NC_044510.1:6190316-6212816 GCF_902362185.1 Chanos chanos
GAACTACCATTAATCAGGCCCTCTTACACAGTTACAGGAACTACCATTAATCAGGCTCTCTTACACAGTTACAGGTCTCGAGCCTACAGATATGCACTTACCTAGAGCCGGACAATGTTTCTTTATCGTTCTTGGATGTGATGGCTTTTGTAGTTTGTCTGTTAATGTCGCATTCACACTCCCAGAAACATATGACAGGATCCCTATTGCCAATGTAACGCCGACACCCTAAGCACAAAATTTGGGATATTTCTGAGCACACACACACATACACAAATACCCCCCTCCCCCTTCTCCCTGTCCCTGTCTCCTGCTCTGCCCCTGTGAGAGAGACAGAGAGAGGATTTGAGTCCATCAGAAGTGTGAAACATACTGTTAAAATAGCCAAACATCTGCTCCACGCGTCCCCTCCTCTGCAGACGACGGCACAGAGAGGTGTTCGTTTCACGTATCCCAGATGCTCTCGCAGACGTGTTCATTTTTGACGTTGTTGGTAGCGTTCCTGCTTGGAGAGTCTGAATCGCTCCTGTGACATTTCACAGATATGCAACAACTACAGATGGTTCTTCTTCTGTGCACGTGTGCGTGTGTGTGTGCGCGTGTGTGCGTGTGTGTGTGCGTGTGTTGCATTAGGGACTTGTTGCTGGGGTGACAGTGACGCATTGAGGAGGTGTGAATGGTCTGTCTGTCAAAGTCTGTCCCTGTTGTCTCCTGGACAGAAAATGCCTTGTTATGTTTGGCTATACCACAATGCATGTGTCCGCTACATAATTCTACATCACACAGTCTCATCCTATCTATCTATCTATCTATCTATCTATCTATCTATCTATCTATCTATCTATCTATCTATCTATCCATCCATCTATCTGTCTGTCTATCCAATCATGTCTTTAATTTGGTAGTGTGTAGTTTAAGGTTTGATAAGATTATAGTATCAATACCAGTGTTTTGTTCCACTTTTTGGTACCACTTTACAAACGGACTACTCTTATAAAAGGTTTATGAATAGTTTATAATTAGTTTATTACACAGGTTGTGAACACATTATAATCCATTAATAAGCTTAGATAAAAAGGGCAACAGTGACCTGTTGCTTGCCAACATTGTGAGCCTGCATTTATCTGTACCGTTAAGCCTCCGATCTCATTGGTTACTTATCTTACTTTGTCTTCTCCATCAGCCATCATTTATACCTGTCGGTTTCATCCAATATTTGTTAGTAAATTACCAGCATTTAGCCACCGTCAGCACATCTTAATAGTCTAAAAGTTTCATTTGGCATATCGAATTGTGGCATATCAAATGATCATATCAGATGACCAGATTCATACACTGAGGCTTCGGCAATATTGTTTACCTTGACATTTTCAGCATGTTATCAGCAGCTGTCCTCATAATTATCACAGGTTTTGATATGACATACACTATCAGGTTGTTATCCACACTGGATATTAGAGTGGTATATTGTGATGCACGTAGGGGGGTAGATGGGCGGAGCTAACCAGCATGTCTTGGGGCGATGGGCGGTTGTTTAGGCCCAGTTCACTATTGTTCGGTTTATGTTTCCCATTGTGCCCAGTAGAAGTGTATGTGTATTGTTCATCATGTATTCATTGTGTTGTGTTGTTAATTCTTGTGATAATTTAATGTTATCTGTGTACCATAAATGTAATTGTCTGCGTGAATGATGTACTTCCCTCCTACCTTCAGAAGTGTGGGGGCTGTGTCATCGCTCTGAAGAAAGCCCAGGAACTCATTAGTGCATGGTGATGTGTTTTACACTTTACAATAAGGTTCCCATTTTGCCAGTTATAAATGGTCATTAATAAATGAGTTTAACATGCTGACTGATAAAGGGACAAGATAAAGTAAGTTAAGCGTCTAGCAAGATCTGAGCTTTAACTGAACAGACAGATAAAAAGTGCAGCAGTAACTTGATCTTTCCAAATAGTGAGCCCGCATCGATGTATGAAAACTGTGTTATAACTGGTGTAGAATTGCTTATTAATGATTTATAAAGTGTTTACAACCTAATTATAAACTAACTTACAAATCCTTTATAAGGGAAGTCTTATTGTAAAGAGGTACCCACTTTTTCTGTCAAGAATTCCTCCTGTACTCTTTACGTCTACTTAAAATCCAGCGAGCGCTCCTTAGGGAATAATTATCGACCTCTATCAGGGAAAACGGTCAGAGGTCGACGCGTGGTTATAGCTATTGGGATGCTCAGGTCGGAAGTTCGTCTGGACAGGGCGGATATTCCAGGTCGCCGCGTTCGATACTCCGGGTCTCCGTCCCCATCTCCGTATCCGTTACACGCCGCAGCAATAATTGAAACGTCTGACGGAATCCGGAATGTTCTCACCTTTAGTTGGCATCCCTGCATATGCTCATTAAAACCAGACTGCTTTCCAGGCCGGCGACGGCAGGCGAAATTAATCGTTTGACAGATTTTTGTCGGCCTCCTGGCCCCATTTTTTTTCTCTCCCTCTCTTTCTCTCTCTCTCTCTCTCTCTCTTTTTCTTTTCTCCAAAGGAACAGCTCCCTTATTTTGTTGAAACGCGGTTCCTCACGTCTCCCTCTGTAAATATTTGTCGGGCCGTCTAATCTTCAAGAGCTGCTCGAGTTTGTTCAGCCATATCTCACAGCTTTGGCATTTGCATAAGACTTAATCTGTGGATCTAAGAAAACACCCTCAAGAAGGGTCGACGGAATTTAATGCTCACCTTCCGTTTTTCTGCCTCCTGTTACAAAACACAGCCATGTTTACAGGGCAGTCCAGTGAAGCTCTTTAACGCTCTCTCTCGTTCTCTCTCTCTCTCTCTCTCTCTCTCTCTGACTCAGACACACACATACACAAAGTCAAACCTAATTTTTAATTATTTTGCATCTACTGAATATATGCTTTTCAGAGGTGAGCAGCATGGGTTAGACTATCAAATAAGAAACCTGCTACGAAGTGGTTTTAATGCATTGTTGCTCTGTTGAGGAGGAAAATCTGATTGTCCTGTAAAGCGCCGGTGGATGAGGGCATGGCATCTTGAGGACCCCCCCACGCCTCCCTTTATTCCTCCCCTAACCTTTTCATCAGTTTTCCCCCCAGTTATTGTTTTCTTTTTTCTTTTTTTCCTTCAGTTAAGTAAAAGGGGGGGGGGGCACAATCCATCATTGTGCAGTTTCCCACTCAAAAGAAAGCCTGCCATTCCCCCCCCCCCCCCCCCTTCCCCCGTGCACGCTCTTTTCGGGCAAACAACTGAATGACATCAGACTACAATGTACTGCAATTTGGCAAAGCAATTTCGGCATCGCGTTCACCTCTCTTCACCTAACAAAGAATCATAGAGAAAGAGAGAGAGAGAGAAAGAGAGAGAGAGAGAGAGAGAGAGAGAGAGAGAGAGAGAAAGAGAGAGAGAGAGAGAGAGAGAGAGAGAGAGAGAAAGAGAGAGAGAGAGAGAGAGAGAGAGAAAGAGAGAGAGAGAGAGAGAGGGAGAGAGAGAGAGAGAGAGAGAGAGAGAAAGAGAGAGAGAGAGAGGGAGAGAGAGGGAGAGAGAGAGAGAGAGAGAGAAAGAGAGAGAGAGAGAGAGAGAAAGAGAGAGAGAGAGAGAGAGTGGGGGGGGGTGACGATGGAGTAACGACTTGTAAGATCAGTTGAGAATATTTAAATATTCATATGTCAGTTAGACAGGGGTAGTGAGAGAGAGAGGGAGAGAGAGTGAGAGAGAGAGAGAGAGTGTGTTAGTCATTGTGATTCATCACAGCTGAGTGTTCCAATCATTTCACACCGTGTTAATTTAATCACTAATGGCGACACAGAGCACAAATGCCACAGAGCACTCTACACAAAACACTATAATCACAGCGTTCACTCTTTTCAGGAATCACGACAATCTGTTCCCGCTCTCTCTCTCTCTCTCTCTACGGTTATTAACGGAGCCAGAACGCCAGTTAACATGTAATTTAACAGCACGCTCTGCATCCCAACTCATCCTACCTGAAATAATCTTCAAATAAGACAAACACAGATACACTAAACTAAGATAGGATAACCTGAGCAAAATTTGCCTAATCTGTAACCTAATCAATGCAAGTAAAAAAAAATGAATTGAGGCAGTTGGAAAACCAAACTGAAAATCAAAATTTACCTTATCTGTATACTACCAAATTAGGTAACCTAACCTAGGCAAAGGTATATGTACTAAAAGCTTTGTCAGTCTGAGTGCAAACTTTACCAAAACCTAAAATAATTTCAAGCAGTAGATAAACTGAATTAAAGCATTAGATAAACTGAATTCAGTCAGTAGTTAAACTGAAGTGGTCCAACTGAATTGGGGCAGTGATTAAACTGAATTAAGGCAGCAGCTAAACTGAATTGGGGCAGTGGTTAAACTGAATTGGGGCAGTGTTTAAACTGAATTAAGACAGTGACTAAACTGAATTGAGGCGGAGGTTAAACTGAATTGGGGCAGTGTTTAAACTGAATTAAGACAGTGACTAAACTGAATTGAGGCAGTGGTTAAACTGAATTGAGGCAGTGTTTAAACTGAATTAAGACAGTGGCTAAACTGAAAAGAGGCAGCACTAAAGTTAACATTACTCAACAGTAGTTAAAATGAACAAAGGAAGAGACAAACTGAACATGATCAAACACCATGGTTACAACCATAATTCATATTAACTGGCCTTTAAATGAACATTTAGTACGACCCTCACTGTCATTAACTGCAGTCTTGATTCATGTTCATAACAGTAGTGTAAATGTTCTGGTGTATTATTAGCCCTATACCGCTCTGCTGCGTCTTGCGTCTCTGTGGGGAGAGGTAGTGTTTGGAGTTTGGGTCAGACATCATGTAGTTCAAGGCCCAGATCTGTCAGACACCGTTCTCTTCATTTAATTCTGTGGAAATGATGTATTCCAGTGTAAGATTATCCAGTTCTCCACGGGAGCTGGAGTAACAGGGGTGTGTGTGTGAGAGAGAGAGAAACAGGGATGTGTGTGTGTGTGTGTGTGAGAGAGAGAGAGAGAGAGAGTGACGGAGAGGTATTAGATTAGATTTGCTGCACAGTGTGAGGACGGCAGACCCATCGGGATGCCTCTGCTCTCTCTGTTTAGCTCGAGAAATGAGAGTCTTTTTGTCAGTGTCTGTATCACTTTACACACACACACACACACACACACACACACATGGGTGCGCACACACACCTGCTCTTATTAACAAGGACATTATAATGTGTAAATGTATACACCGCTTGTGCTCTTTGTATTGTCACTGGGCCAGAGAGATGACTTTGTATAGAAATCATTTTAACCCCAAAATTTATTCACATGTCCTAAAGCCTCCTTTCCACAACTTTCTCTTCTGGTGTGTGTGTGTGTGTGTGTGTGTGTGGTGTGTGTGTTGTGCTGTGTTGTGTTGTGTTGTGTCCTTTGCTGTGCTGTGTTGTCTAGTGTTGGGTTGTGCTGTGTCCTGTGGCATGATGTTTTCTGATATATTTATCTTTGACTTTGTGTGAGATTGTTTTACTATATGAGGGTGTGTGTGCGTATGTGTTGAATTGCATTCAGGCCCGTCATTGCCATGCGTGAGCGTGTGTGTTTGTGAGTTGCACCGTGTCCAGATTGGTTATTGTGTGTGTGTATTGTACTGTGTCCAGGCTGGTCATTGCTGTGTGGGGGGGTGCATGTGTGTATGTGTGGGTGGGTGTGTGTGTGTTGTACTCTGTCCAGGCTGGTCATTTATGTGTGTGTATGTGTGCGTGTGTGTGTGTTGTACTGTGTACAGGCTGGTCATTGCTGTCTGTGTGTGTGTGTGTGTGTGTGTGTTGTACTGTGTACAGGCTGGTCATTGCTGTCTGTGTGTGTGTGTGTGTGTGTGTGTGTTGTACTGTGTCCAGGCTGCTCATTGCTGTGGATAAATGGTCCTATTAGAGTCACACTAGGGGACCATCCATCAGCTCCTCTCTGTTCTGCGTGCCCAGACACTGTCTGCATGTGGCCTGGGAGGACACTGCCCGTGTGGCTCCGCATTCATTTCAGTGTGTGTGTGTGTGTGTGTGTGTGTGAGAGAGAGAGAGAGAGAGAGAAAGAGAGCGAGGGGGGGCGAGAGAGAGAGAGAGAGAGAGAGAGAGTGAGTTTGTGCGTTTATTATGGCTCCCTGAAACTGTAAAGCGAAAACACTATACTATATAGTTTCATATTGCAATTTACTCTAACAAACTTATTAAGAAACACAGAACTCAAAACGTTTGGTGATACATTGCCTAATAAGATAGGAAGTGGGAGATAAAAACAAAAACAAAATAAAAAGAAAAGGGACTGTCAGTGCAGTTGTTCAGAGGAGAGAGAAAGCTTGACATCCTGCAGAGCTGCTCTGTGGGTACACGGTGATCGACCAACCGGCTCGCAGCTTTTCTCCAAAGGCACCCTGGGAACTCATTACCGCCATCACAATACTGTGGAGTTTACCACAATGGGGAAATGAAAACCGCCTCACTGAAATTGGAAGTTAAACCCTTTTTTTCCCCACATCTGGGCCCGCTATAATGCACCTATAATGAAATCATCAACATGATTTCTTTTTTTTTTTTCAAATGTTATTTCAGCCGAATAGTTTTTACTTATGTTTTCCGCTCATGATTACATTTTGAAAATGGCGAAGTACACCGATGTGTGAATTTTTTTTCAGGTTTATGTCAGGTCTTGAGGATGAACAGTAAACATTAACAGAGAAACAGAAAATAATGAAAGGCAAAAACAGCACCGACTTACATTTCCCATGATTACGAGACGACACAAGAGAAGACGCCAAAGAATATCAGTTTACAGGGACACTTTTGTTGTTATAGAAGAAGAACCGGTCTTTAGGATGAAAAGAAAGAGTAATGATGGAAGAAAAAAGGAAAGATAGAAAGAAAAAAAGAAAGGAGAGGGTATGATTAAGATTTAGCTGTAGTCTGAATGAAAGTTCACTGCCCTATTTCGTGGCCTCGTTTCCTTACCGTTTGTCATTTCCTCCACTGACACAGAGGAGGGACTCCACCTCAGAGACCGACTCGTCTGGGTGTAGTGTTATCCTTCTTTTCTTTGTGTCGTTTTTCACGCCGAGTGAGCAAAGTGAGGAGGAGGCGTTTGTTTACCTGTCCGTAAGCCCGTCTGCCGAGGCCAAGGAGTGACAACATTCCCTCTGGGTGCTCCCTGGTGGCGTTTTAGGAAAAAAAAATACAAAAAACAAAACTCTGGGGTTGGCATTATAAATGAGTGTTTGACCTGTGATGTCTGATATGTGCTGTTTGTCTCTCTTGGATGTGTAGTCTTTGTTTCCACCAGCTTCCTTTCCACTGTGTTCCTTCTGTCTCTCACCCTAATCTCCCTTCTCTTCTCGTTCATTTTCTCTCTCTTGTCTTCCTCTAACATTCTCTTTATCTCTCCCTCTCTACCTCAGAGTCGAAGTCCACGTCACTCCCAGTCCACCCAGTCTGGTTTGGCTGACCAGGCCAGTAAGCTGTCCTTTGCTTCGGCCGAGTCTCTGGAGACCATGTCTGAGGCCGACATGCCGCTTGGTTTCAACCGCATGAACCGTTTCCGCCAGAGTTTACCACTCTCCCGCTCCGCCAGCCAGAACAAACTGCGTTCTCCAGGTATGACCACATACATCTATATATACATACATATACACACACACAGATATAGTATACATATACACAAATACATGTACACACATATATGGCATACATATACACAAATACATATACACACGTATATACATCAATACATATTTACATACATATACACAGATGCACAAGTAGCTATACATATTGTTGTGCTCTGGTCCTCTCTTTCCCCCCTCTGGTGGTTAGTTCCACCAATCATTAGTTCCACCCGTTTTCACTTAGTTCTGCCCTGTTCAGTCCTGTATAAATACTCCTAGTTTTGCCCTTTGTTCTCTGTGTGGAACTGTGTTGTGTTGAATTGTCAACCTGTCATGCATGCCGTGAAGCCTGAATCCTTTGTTTGTAAGTTCATAGAAGTTCCTCCGTATCATGTTCTGTTTAAATGAAACTGAGACTAACCTGCACACGCATCCAGCCTCCTCAACAAACCGTGACACATATACACATGTATACATAAACACACATATATAATTATATACATTTATACATATACACACATATATAGAGATATTCATACACACACACACACACACATATATATACACAGATATACACAGATACACATATATGCTGCTCTCAGCCAGAACAAATTATGCTCCCCAAGTATGACCACACACACACACACACACACACACACACACACACACATACACATATATACACAAGTATGCATACACACATACATATACACACATATACATATGCAAATATGCACTTGCAGAATATAAAAAAACATACCTGTTCATCTTTACCTGTCATTCTACATTCAGTGCTTACCGTGAATTTAATAGTCACAAACACACACACACACACACACACACATCACACACATCACATACAGCGTCCAACTCAAAGCCATCACTCTGACTAGTAAACAGCGAGAGCATGAAACCCTCAAAAGCTTTTCAGATTCATTCAAAAGAGACTTTAATACAGTTATGAAATAAGCTCTGAATAATAAAACTATGAGATGGACAGTCAATATCCATTTTTTCCCCTTCCTATTTAGCTCACAGCCAAGACAATTTCAAACAGCTGGAGAGCTGTTATGATTCTATTGGCAGTTCAATGCAGAACGATGAGTTCAATAACTCCACAGTGCAGCTGGGAGACCCACTAGTATCCTCTTATCCAACCACTCCATATCCCATAACAGCCAAAGGACATTAACTTCATAACTATCCATAGCAACGATTGTCTTTTGGTATTCTCTTGCAAAAAAGAATTCCCAAAGCAAATTAGTTTTAATTAGCACGTATCCCAGAAGCACAGCCTGCTGTTAGCGCTTAGCGGAGCACCTTAACTGACATGCTGTTAGCCAAGAAGTCGCTGAGAAGTCCATTCTCTTCCTTTCTTTTTTTAAATTTGCTCTAAAATGCCACAATTTTGTTCATTTCACTTTCCCTGTCAGTTGTTGGGGACAGACTGCTTGCTTGGCTCGTTATCTGTGTGCTGCATGATGCCACGAACTTAGCAATTAGCTCCTGTCTTGTTCACTGCCTTGTTAGCATGTGATGGTAAAGTACTTAGCTGACAGGTACACAGAAGTTATAGAGATGTTATGAGCTAGGAAAACCGAGGTGTGCGACCAACGCTCCTAGGAGATGGCTCGTCCAATTCATCCTAACCCCCAGTTAGCAGTTTAATGCTAACACATTTTGTGTGCCAGTAAGAACTCTCTTTAGCTGTTCCTGTTTGGCTGAGCCTTGCAATTTTAATTCTTTTCTACAAGGTTCTATAAAGTATTCATGAAATGGACTCATAATAGTGAAGAAAGTAAGCTTGGTACATCTACAACATTGGCCTGGCATTGTGAAACAGATTATCTTTATGTAAGTTTGAGATGTTGAAAAGACAGGAACGCCGCGGTTAAGGTATGCCACAGTTCCACCTGTGTGCATTGACATGCCCGTTTGTGCTTTGCCGTTAGTGCCTTACTTTGAATGCTGTATTTGTCTTGTCATTGGATGGGTTTTAAGAGTTGACTGCTGTCTGATTATTCAAGGCACGGAGAGAGGTGTCAGCGACTCGGCTGACGGAGAGTGATAGTGACGTCTGCAAGAGAGAAGTTAGGAAGTGCTCGAACTATCAGTAATACTCCCTGCTCCTTCCTCTGTCCATCACAAACTCTTCTGCTGTCATTCACTCTGTCTCACTTTTTCTGTCCCTCGCAATCTATCACTGCCCGCCTCTCCTCACGTATTCTTTCTTTCTTTCCTTCTTTCTTTCTTTTGCAGGCGTGCTATTTCTCCAGTTCGGCGATGAGACGCGACGCGTTCACATCACGCACGAGCTTAGCAGTCTGGAGACACTGCACGCACTCATCGTTCACATGTTCCCGCAGAAGCTGACGGCGGGAATGCTAAAGTCTCCAAACACAGCCATACTAATCAAGGACGAGGCGCGGAACGTCTTCTACGAGCTGGAGGATGTGCGGGACATACAAGACCGGAGCATAATCAAGATTTACCGCAAAGAGCCTATTTACGCCTCCTACCCCGCCGCTGCTCACCTGGCCAATGGAGACCTGCGGGTGAGTCGTGCACAGTTTTGTGATTACTTATCACGATACAAACTCTATCCCCCAAACTTACTTATGAGTGCTATTATCATGTATTTAGAACATACGGGGGGAGGGGGGAGGGGTAGGGGGGGCGCTACAAAATAGATGTACAATAAGCTGATGATCAACGATGAAGATATAGCATATTTACTGATAACATAGAAATAACAATAACATTGAAAAAATAGATAAATGCAGTGACTTTATGTCCAGTTCTAGAAAATTTTAGGCAAGAAAGTAATGCAGGCCACACAGGGCATATACATCCACATGGGAACACTGGTCTAGGTCAGGGTCAGGGTCAGGAGAGGCGTGGATATGAAGACAGTTTAGTTAAAAGTACGCGTAGTCACAGATGTGAGTCTCACAGCTGATCCTAACTACAGTCACAGAATAAATGCAAGCTAAAAACATGGTCACCCATCGGAGTGTACCTTGGTCTGTGGCAAGTACCAGGATTAATTGCTGACGTTGACTTACGGGCAAACTTTTACCAGTGACTTGTGTCATTCATTAACGAGTTTAGAAAATCATAATGATGTACTTCAAAGTCGTTTTGTTAATCAGTGCTTTAATCAGTGCCAGAAATTACCTATCCGAGTATTAATTGTCCCTGATTGACACTTGAGAAAGAGTGAGTAGTAGCAGGTGTGTTGCCAGTTGACGTCAGTCTCCAGGTAGCACTACCCTTATTAAAACAATGCTGCAACGCTTACTTTTGCTAGTTTAAAATATTTTAAGTCTCGACACAATATAAATACGTTAACTGAAAGTTGAAAGATCAACTTAAACTCTCTAGAACAAACAAACTGATCAGTAATACATAATCTTTAATACATAATTATAATCATGTCAATTATACATAAGCTCTCCGGACCTTGCTTTGCATCTATTTTGACTTCAAAGTTTGTGACTAAGGATGACATGATCATGGAAGAACATTTTTTGGTGATTTGGGCAATTCTAATCTTTTTTCCTTGCTGAAGTTTGCTGGCCAGAATGGCTTCAGATACGATAGAGTTTACCACCAGATCATTTTCATTCCTCCTGTTTGGTATATTACCCAGACGCTTGTTAGCCTGGGATACCACGCACGTGTTCGGAGTCTTTGTCAAGGAGAACCACGTAAATCAGAAATGAAGAAAGGGCCCAGCGTTAAACCCTGAGGTACGCCACACGAAACGGAACCACGGCTTGATTTAAATTTGCCAAGAAGCCGACGTACGTGAGCCAATCCTCCAACCTAAGACAAACGTACCTGATTCAGCAAATCAAGGTCCCATTGAGTAGGTGAATAGATGAATCAGATGAGATTGAGTAAAGCTGAGAGCAGTAGTTTTGCTCCCTCCAAGGAAAAGATCTACAATTATGTGTACGGTCCCACGTCATTTGATTCTGAGCCCGTTGAGATTTTACTCTGTCTTTTGGCTTGCTGAGCCAACCAAGTCTCATTGGTAAGATCAGGAAGACGGGGCCCAATGGGGCAGAGGTATTTGATTATGAGCCTATTCTACTCTGGTGATTCTGCAGAGACTTGTGGAGTGTGAAAGGCTAAATGTGCTGTGTGTGTGTGTGTGTGTGTGTGTGTGTGTGTGCCAAAAGAGGGAGAAAAAAGAATGAAAGAAAGATGAATCAGATGAAAAGTAAACCAGTTCAATCAAGACTCAGCAGGAGCCAATCTCTATTTGGAGCAATGTGTTAACTGTAGCCTTGCTCCCCCTCCCCCAACCCCTTGGGTTTTTGTCACTACGGGGTTTAGGTTCTGAGTAACAGCATGGGCTCAAACTATTGACTGAGGCAAGAATGTTCCCCAAAAAAAGACACTCAAAAAATCCCTTTCTAGATTAAAAAGAGTTTTTTTTTTTATTAGATATTCTTTGAATTCATTTTTCATCGTGCCGTAAAAATGTCAAGCGTCTTTTTTAGATACAAACTCAGACACGTTCAAATTGTACACTTTTGAAAATTTAATATTCTCATTTTCTTTATTTCTTTTTTTTTCTTCTTCTTTTTTACTTTTTTTTCTGTTAAGTCTGTAACTTCTAAAGGGTTTAAGTATTGCCACAGGATTAGGTAGTAGTTTTTTTCTTTGAAATGAGATTGTATGGTAGGCCCACTTTGTTGATCAATGCTCCGTTTTATAGCTCTCACATTCTAAGAGCCTTGTTTGCTGCTATTCATACCTTTGAGAGAGAAAAGCTGTCAAAAAAAAAAAAAAAAGCCTCTTAAACTAACATCAGGAGCGAGTCATTCATAGCATGCAAATCATTTGTCTCCATTTGCTAGGCATGTGTTTGTTTGTTTGTGTATCTGTGTTTGTGTACAATTTCAAAAACCTTGAAATAAACCCAAAGTCCCTGGAAAGAATCAATTTTGAACCGAAAAGGAAGGCCGGTGGAGCAGGCCTTTGAACAGCATTAAAGTGTGTCTCTGCTCCTTTGTAGTCTGGCTGTGTGAGTGAACTACATAACTCCCCCTCCATGCCTCTGAATTCGGACACAATCGCAGACTGCATGTTAACTTCTACCTCAAACCTGCGGATGATCCCCTGAGAGGCAGGGAGAGAGAGAGAGGGAGAGAGAGAGTGAACGAATGTGTGTGTGTGTGTGTGTGTGTATTTTCCAAGCATAGAAGCCATATCCATGTAGCACCAGAGCCATTTTAACCTCTGTCACTCAAACTGAGAGATGAAGAAGAAAGAAGAAGAAAAAAAAAAGTTTTGACGCAAGAAGAGAGGCTGGAAAGGGAGGATGGTGGTCAGAAGGCAGAGAACAGGAGGAAGAGCAGGAAGATTAAAAAAATGAATGGATGATGATTCCAAGGAAAAGAGAGAGAGAGTGACAGACAACCAGACACCAGAGGACAAAAAAAAAGAAAGAAAACGAATTGGAAGATGGAGAGAGAAAAAATGCCAAGGCTTTGGAGAACAGCGCAGAAGAAATATGAGCCATTTATTTTGGGAGAATTAAAAGAGTCTCATTTCATTGAGCATGATAGAGAGAGGAGGGGATAGAGTGCTCCTCTCTGACTGAAGAGGATGAGTAAGGACTTATTTGAATTACCCCAGCCCCCCCCCCTCTCTCTCTCTCTCTCTCTTTCACTTTTTGTGAAGGGATGGAATATGCACAAATAATGCAGATCCATATGAAAGGCAGTGGACATGGCATCCAGTGTTGTGCTGTAGCTTTAGCTGGGGTGGGTTAAATGGAGTGAACAGATTGCTCAGGGACTGAATTACAAACTAGTGAAAAGAATGAGAGAGAGAGAGAGAGAGAGAGACAGAGGGAGAGAGAGAGAGAAGAGGGGGGCGGAGAAGTCTGGAACGTCAGTGTCTTTATTTCTGTTTCTCTCATTCTCTCTATCTGTCTATCTCTCTGGCTGACCTTCATTTCTCTTTCAGTCTCTCTCTATCTATTTTAGTTTGTTAATCCATCGATGAGTGTCTCAAGGTTACTTGTCGCATGCACACACACACACACACACACAGAGAGAGAGAGAGATAAAGTAAAGGGGTTAAAGTTTTGCACTCTTCAGGGACTGTCCACACGACAGTGGTGAAAATGGAATTTTTGCGAAAACAGAAAGGTCCTGTTGCATTCTGGCCTTTCGTCCACACGACCGCAGCATTTTCAGGGCCTGAAAACGCAAACTTTTGAAACCGGGTTCCAGGGTGGAATCATCTAGAAACGCAATCCTTACGTAGTTGTGTAGACAGGCGGATGTGGAACCTTTAGAAAACAATGACGGCGCGGCCCCACCTCGCGCATGGCTGTTTACATGGTGTTCTTCTGTGGTGTTTGTATATTTGAGTGGCAAAGTTACAACGCACCTACTAGCCTGGCATACGCGCTACAGCATTTCACTTGTTTTGCGAATCCATGTGGACGAATATCAGTTCTCAAAACGCTGTTGTCTGGATGCGAAACTTTTTGAAAACGCAAAGGAAAAATGTCGTTTTCAAAACATTCCGTTGTCGTGTGGATGGGGCCTTCGTATCACACCTCATAAGCAGCAAGAGACACCACCTGTCAGTCTAGTATACATGATAAACAACAATTATTGGTCATTTAAAAGAACTGGATTAATTTCATAGCTGTTTTAGGTAGGCTCTTAAATGAGCATAAGTACACTTTGTAAAAATGTTTTTCAGTCTTCATGCATATTTGGCTGCACAATTATCTCAATCAGACGAAGGTGACCCAGACTAAAATAGACGAAACATTAAACATTTTATTTGCTAAAACGCTGAGAAAACGTTTTATTTAATAACAAATAAATAAATGTAAGCGTACCTCTGGCTGTAACAGCTGGAATTTCCCTCTAGAGCAGGGGGGGAAAAAAAAAAAAAACTACATGAACATTTTCTTGTAATTGTCTTTCAGACTCTTAGATCGATGGTTTTCAACTCCAGCCCTGGAGTCCTCTCTACCGTACATATCTCTGTTTTAACCTTCCATTTTCACGGCTGATTGGGCAATCAAGGATTTGACGATCAGTTGATCGGTGGAATCAAAGGTGCTAGAGTTGGGCCGAACCAAAAATTAGGCAGGGCAGGAATAAGCTGAGAACCACTGTTCAATCTGTTCCTAGTGACTCCCCCTGCCCTGCATAATTTTTGGTTCGGCCTAGCACTCCTGATTCCACCGATCAGTTAATCATCAAAACCTTGATTTACTCAATCAGCTGCGATAATGGAGGTATGCAGGGTGAGGAGGCCCTGTCTTAGATCAAATTAGGAGAATTGTGGTCCACTCCTCCTTACAGAACGGCTCCAACTGAATGACTTTTTTTTTTTTTTTTTGCATACATAGTGCATCTCCTTCCAAAAAATGACTGGATTTAAATCCAGGGAGTGACTATTGTAGAACTCTCCATTTTTCTAGTAATTTTTTTTTTTTTTTGAGTTGTTCTGTTGTGGATTTGTGGGGGTCCGAGGGACTGTCCTCTTATGATATCCATTCTCTCCTTTAGCCTCAGCTTTCTGACAGATGGCATCACATTCTGCTCAAGCATTCTCTGGAACATTCTGGAACTCAAGGCTGACTCAGTAATGAAGGGTTCTCAGGCGCTGAGAGAGAAAAGCAGTCTGAAAGTTAAACGTTCTTTCCAGTATCCTTTAACAGCTGATACAAAGGTCTTCTGTATAAACCCAGGTTTTGGTCTTCCCCAAGCGTTATCGTTATGTCTGGCTTTACAGTCCAAGAAACCTCACCTTAGATACGTTTGTACCAATCGCGCACTGATTCTAAACCAAACCCCTGCGGTGTCTTTATGGGTTTTTTTTGTGGTTGTTGTTGTTTTTTTTTTTTTCTTTAAGATGCCTCTTTGTTCCTGACCTTCTACGTCGACCAAATTTGTGAAGCGTCTTTTGACGGCTGACTAATGCTGAAAGCTTGAAGAGCTTTCATTTGCTCTTAACCTAAGGTTCTTGGAGACTTCTTCTTTTTTGGTCAGTGTGTGGGTTGGATTTGATGGGATGACCTAACTCAGGTACATTATATTGTCTGTATTCTGTTACAGCGTGGGAATATTGACTTGAAATTGCTTTGAAATTGCACGTTAACCCACCTCGGACATGTGGGCATCAGCAATTACTCTTCCTCAGGGTCCTGAGGAACTAGGTTGATTTTGGCACAATGTATTACTTCAGAGCTGTATTTTTAAGTCTAAGACTTGTTTTCTGATATTTATAAGAAGAGGAGCTCCCTATGAGCTTGTCTCCAATGACAGAGAGAGGTAAAGCTACTGATCATTTTCACCTGTTTTTTCTTTTACTAACTGTAATCGTTTTAGGAGATGATAAATTCAGGGGTGTTTTGAGGTTTCTGCCACGCACAGGAAATTGCAGACTTTGGCTTTCTGTTACTTTTTTATGAATTATGCGCCCAAGCCCCCCCCGCCCCCCCGCCCCCCCGCCCCCGTGGAAGATTTCTTTTTCTTTTCTCTTCGCTCTCTCTCATTTGTTATTTTGATTGGAAAGAGTTGACTCCGAAATTAACTGTATTATTGTTTTTGTTTTTTTTTTCCAGAGAGAGATGGTGTACACGTCCCGCGATTCGTCTCCTACTCGACGTCTCAACACCCTCCCCTCCTCCTCAGCCTCTCCAAATTCGAGCTCCCCTTCCCGTTCCCGCCTGTCCTACAGCGGGGGACGCCCCCCGTCCTTTGCCGGACAGGGCCACCCACACAGCCAAGGCTCCCAGCACTCTGCCCACTCCCATCACCCCTCCCCCTCTCACGGACCTGGACAGGGTCTCTCCCCCTCCCCCTCCGCCATCCTGGAGCGTCGGGACGTCAAGCCGGACGAGGAGGTCTCCGCCAAAAACATGGTTCTCCTCAAAAACGAGGGTCTGTACGCCGACCCCTACAGCCTGGTCCACGAGGGTCGGCTAAGCATTGCCTCCACTCAGTCCTTGGCCACCATCGGTGATCCGTTCGGTAGTTTCCCGGCGCCCGGAGGGCTTTACCGCCGCGGTTCAGTCCGTTCTCTCAGCACCTACTCCGCCGCTGGCCTGCAGGGGGACCTAGACGACGCCCTGTACAAGCCCGGGGGTCCGCTGTACTCGGACACCTACGGAACCACGTCCACGCTGGGCATGGGGTTCCGTCTGCCCCCCTCTTCCCCGCAGAAGATTCCGGATCCCGTGCAGCTCCGAGACAGGGACTCCTATTCCGGGCCGCCGAGCCGTGGCTCCCCCATCCGCCAGACTTTCCGCAAGGATTCGGCCTCTTCGTCTGTGTTCGTGGAGAGCCCAAAGTCCCGGCCCAGTTCCAGTTCGGACCCCCTGAGCGTGGTCCAGGGTGGAGGGTCGGGAGGTGGAGATGGTGGAAGGGGAGTATCTGCATATGGCTCACCGCTGGCAGGGAATGAGAGCGAGACACGGTGAGGAGTGTGAGAGTGACACCAAGAGGAAAGAGAGTGAGCATGTGTGTGTGTGTGTGTGTGTGTTTGTTTGTGTGCGCACATAATGTTTGGGGATACCCATAATTTCTACTGTGTAATGTATATGAATGTGTGTGTGTGTGTGTGGTGTGTGTGTGTCTGCATTCGCGTCTGTGTTTGTGAGTACATACGTAGTGTGTGTGTGTAATCTCTTCTGTGTATTGTATATGACTGCGTATTTGTATCTATATGTGTGTCCACGTGTATTAACTCAATATACGTGTGTGCGGTTAGCAGGGATCGTATGGAGGCAATGGAGAAGCAAATAGCCAGTCTCACTGGCCTGGTACAGAGCGTACTGACCAGAGCACCGGACAGCGACAGCACGTAAGACCATCAGTCACGCAGAACATCCTAGAACTCATTTGAACAGAACACTAGAAAATCTCATAGAACACCAGAACCTCCATTTGGTAAACCTTCATTTGACATGGCCATCATGACATAGACATAAACATGATCCTACTCTAACTCATAAAATGTTGTATCCGATTCTTGTCGTATTGACCATGTTAAATTAGTGGTGTGTCCGAATTCTATGCCCACATACTAATTAATAACTGTGTACACTGCAGACTGAAAATATGGACCTCTCAGGGTTCACTGTGTGCCTGAGAAATCTTTGTGAATTAAGCCCAGCTACCAAATCTACAACTTTAGTATTTGTCAGCTAAATGACCAGTCAACCCTTTTAGCTAAACATCTGTCTTTTCTTATCTAAAATCTGCATTAACTTGTTAACAACTTGTTAAACGTCACAGTGCCAGCTTCCGCTTCGAGTTTCGTCCTGTTCATGATTGATCCGGCACCCTTGTGTTTCTTACATTCTGTATTTCTTGCATACTGATAAAAAAATATTGATCTCAGACAGTACAGCCTAGCAACAGTATGTAGCACGGGGGGAATACGGACACCCCCCCCCCACCCCACCCCCCCCCCCCCCCCCTCAGTTTCTCAGACCATTCAGTATACTCCATTTATCAGAGCGCATATAAAATATATAAACACAGCATGTCAGAGAGTCCTGCTTGATTTTTTTTTTTTTAGGCCTTAGAGTGTACATCAGACCTGTCAGTGCTGTTCTTTTCAAGAACTATGTTGTGGGAATGATTTGCTCATCTCGTTTGGCTTCGTGTCGCCGTGACCTGTTGACTGTGTGCGTTGAGTTGCAAACGTCTTCCACCCCGGGAATTTTTATTTCTTGCATCGAGCGGATTTTTTGTCTGCTGCCAAGTTTCATGCTGCCTTTTTGAGATCTCTTGCCTCCACATGGTATTGATTTACCATGGTTAGCGAAACGGAATCATTCATGAAGTGCGCAGGGATCAGTTTTTGTCTTATTAGAACAGCCAGAGGCACATTTGCTCAATATTAAACAGTATACGGTATTAGGACAGTTTTAAATGATGTTTCATTTCAAAACAAACTATCACAGATACTGTTTTAGAGCACTGCTTGTGTCATGTCAAAGTCGTCATCAGCTATGGCCATTTGCACCATGTTTGGCTGCATTCCATGTGAGTGTCTTCACCGACCGAAAACAGCATTGGGTGGCATTGTGTAAGAGGCTAAGGCTGAAAACTGTTATTGCTATCCTGCTGTGTGTGTGTGTGTTATATTCAGTATTAGTTCAAATGTAGCCAAAGCACTGGTAATGATGTTAGTTCTGTTTCTTTTTAAGAAACTTAAATACGACTATGTGTCTATGCTAGTACAGTACTATGTACTAGATTAATATAGCATGAGGTTTTGTGAAGTGGTACAGAATGAAGTACAGTTTTACTACCATTACGTATTACATTCATATAGAGTACAGGTTTAGTACCGTTAGCCAGTAGTTCTCAACTCTGGTCCTGGGACACACAACAAATGCAATTTTCACTTTGGCTTGGCACTGTTACACCTGACTGACATCTTTCTGCTAGGGACAGAGTTCTTGGCCTCTTGAACAACAAGGTGTGGTGGCATTAGTTACACCGTGCTGCCCAGTGGGTTTTCCAGGACAGGAGCTTAGAGAGACTACTCTTGGATGCTAGGTTCTCACAAAGTTTGGCAAGACAGTAGTACAGTTTTTGGAACTAGATTAGCACAGTGTTTAGGATTATGAGGCTAGAAGCGAGGTAGCAAATTTTGAGGTAAATTCTCATTACTTTACTATAAAACTGTGTTTGCTAGCCACCTAATTAGTGACGTTATAGCTGTTACATTATTATGATGGTCAAGTATGATGTTAGTGGACTATTAGGTACTACAGAGTTTAAAATGTAATAACAGTATTATGTTAGTATTATATTAGCACAGTGCTAAGTAAGATATTAGTACAAGGATAGGTACTATAATAGTAAGAGGGTATATACTATATTAGTACATCATTCTGTCTCACAGTAGTACGGTGGTAGGTAGGATATCAAGACATGTTTAAGAACTATAATAGTACAAGGGTACATACTAAATTATTACAGTATTATGTAGTGTAGTACTACAGTGGTAGGTACTACTTTAGTAAAGTATTGTGTCTTATAGCAGGATAGTGTCAGGTACTATACCAGCACAGTGGAAGGTACTACGTAAGTACAGTGCTTGGTATTACAGCAATAAAGTGATAGGTAGTATATAAGCAAAGAGTTATGTCTTATAGTAGGACAGTATTAGATACTACACCAGCACAGTGGAAGGTACTACATTAGCATAGTGCTTGGTACAACAGTAGTACAGAATTAGGTACTATATTAGCGTAGTACTATGTCTTATGTTAGTTCAGTGGTAGGTGGGTTTTTAGTACAGTGTTAGTATCATGGCTGTATGATCCTCAGATGCGGCCTGCTGCGTCTCTGCATGATGGCGGGCTGCCCTCCGGACCAGGGGGCGGAGTTTTCACGGCCCTTCCCTTTCTCTTCCAGCGAGAAGACCGAATCCACCAGCGACGGCTCCGCCACAGGAAGTGAGTACTAACGTAGGAAAACCTAGTTTAGCTGGTCGGTTGTTCGCTTTTAATGTGGCATGGTTAAATACTTGGGGAGGTTCAAAGTTGGACAGTCTAACCTAAGACTGTACATATAAAACCATGTGTTTAAAGTAAATTTATACCCCCCCCCCCCCCCCCCCCCCCCCCCCCCCAAAGTCCTTCTCCTCAAAAGTGTTATTTTTTTTACGATAGTTCCCGAGTGGTCAGGTAGATACGATACAGTATTCTCACACTTTTCCTATGAAGCGCCCTTCATGGCAATAAGATTTTTATTGTACTCTCCATCTCCCTCACACACTCTCTCTGTCTGATTACTCCTTTTTTCCCTCTCACTTTTTCTCTCTCTCTCTCTCTCTCTCTCTCCCCCTCTCTCCAAGCCTAAACTCCTCTAAGAGCACTTTCAGTACTTCCAGGACATACTTAACAGGGCAGATTTGTCGTTGAAGGTGTTTCCGCTTCTGAGAAATAAACCAGTAAAAAAAAGGATTCTTGACGGTTGTCCATTGAGAGGATTGTTTAAGGATCTGAGTCTCTCCTTGAGACTCTGAACCGTGAAGAATCCTCTTGTTTCCATACTTTGCATTCTTCTTCTACTTCTTCTTCTTTTCCTTCTTCTTCTTCTTCCTCTTCTTCTTCTTATTCTTCTTTGTTTATTCATGTTTTATTTTCTTTCATTTTCTGTCTTTTTTTGACGAGCTGGCTGCTTTTGTCTTTCAGCTGGCCGCCTGAAGTGGAAAGGTAGTTCTATCTCTCCTTTCTCTCTCTCTCTCTCTCTCTCTCCCCTTGTCAGCGTGGGTTACGGTGTCTCTCCTACAGTTTATCCTGTGTGTGTGTGTGTGTGTGTGTGTCCTGCTTTAGCCCAGTATCCTCCCTTGGGAATATTATGGATATATATGTCCCTTTTCCCTTCCTGTATGTGGTCTATCTTTAGCTCTCCCTCCTTCGCTCTGCACTTTCTGTCGTTCTCCCTCTCTCCTCTTCTCTCTCTCTCTCTCTCTCTTCCTCCCTGTCACATTACCTTAGATGAAGTTAATCTCAGATTCTGCTCTCTGAATGTGGCCGTGAGTGCATGCCATTCTGTGGGGCACATGAGAGAGGGAGAGAGAGAGAGAGAGAGAGAGAGAGAGAGAGAGAGAGAGCATATGAGGACAGGAGACTGGGCTCTCCAGTTCACTAATGACATTCATGCTTTACTGCTAATGGACTCAGTCCGGTTGTTATATTTGTGTGTTGTGTGTGGGTGTGTGCCCAACAATCTTTTTTCATTATTGGGTACATGTGGAGCTTTTTCTGTAGATCTTTATTAGCACACACACACACACACACACGTTACGTGCACACGTATGCGCACGTTTGTTCGTCTGTAAGTCAACACGTGCTCACCTTAACCCCCGACCCTGACCTTTGACCTTTGACCTCCGTCTCCCGCTCTGTGATCGGCAGCTCAGACACCCTCTGCCCCGCTGGCCCTGATGCCTCCGCCCTCCTCCACGGCATCGCAGACCAACACCGTCTCCAAACTCCAGATGCAACTCCACCTGCACGACCTTCAGCAAAACGCAACTGACCTGCGCAAACAACTAGCTCAGCTGCGCAAGATGCAGGTACGACGCATTAATATTGTGCCGTTTAACATGTATGCTTGTGCAATTCAATACCACGCGTACCTATTTATTTTACTGGTGTACCAATACTAGTTCTTTCTAATATTACAACTTTATGACGTGAGAGTTTGGATTCTAAGGTAGTATAGGTAGTATTTACAAAGGATGATATAATTTTATGAAGATTTTAACGACGGGGAGCTATGTATGATACATTCTAAACGTTCCGTGTGAACCGGTGGAACATTAGGCTTATGTGGATACACTGATAAAACCACACAGCGGGCATTTAGGGCTCTATGTTAACGATCTAAGCGCGTGGTGTAAAGCGTTTTTGCTAGTTTAATGGCGGATAATTTGAGCGCAAAGTAAGGTGCAAGGCACAAAGCGGTTGTGTTCGGTCTCTTAATTAATCTCAGGTGTGTTTTGGCCGTGACATGCAATAAACCAATCAGAGTCTCAGCTCCCGTTCCCTTTAAAAGCCACCTGCGCTGGCACCTTAATGGATTGCTATTACAACGGCAGACTTAGCACCTGGACGAAAAGAGCGATTCGCCGATTTGTGGCCTCCGCCGCCTCCCAATCCTCTGTCCAATCAGAGACTCCATTCTTCAGTGAAACAACTGCAACCTGATTTTAGACCAGGTTTTTGTTGGTCTAAGCACAGAGGCGTTCGCGTTGAATTCAAAATAGCAACACGCCAACAATGCACCTGACCACACCTCATTTTGAAGACCAACCCCACAGATGGACG
>NC_044510.1:6217816-6240316 GCF_902362185.1 Chanos chanos
ATTACGGTACATGTCACCATATTCTAGTACTCATATATAAGATGCTGTCACATTTGTAAACTGTGTCTGTGTGTGTGTGTGTGTGTGTGTGTGTGTGTGTGTGTGTGTGCACGCACCTGTCTGTGTGTGTGTGTGTGCGCACGTGCCTGTCTGTGTCTATGTGTCTGTCTGTGTGCATGTGTGACTGTGTCTGTGTGTGTGTGTGTGTGTGCATGTGTGTGTGTGTGTGTGTGCGCGCGCGTGTGTGTGTGTGTGTGTGTCTGTGTGTGTGTGTGCATGTGTCTGTGTGTGTGTGTGTGTGTGTCTGTGTGTGTGTGTGTGTGTGTGTGTGCAGGCTGCAGAGCGTGACTGGGAGGAGAAGAGAGCCAGTCTGACTCAGTACAGCGCTCAGGACATAAACCGGCTGCTGGAGGAGACACAGGCCGAGCTTATGAAGGCCATCCCAGATCTGGACTTCGCTGCCAAACAGATTAAACCAGCACAAACCCAGAACCAGAACCAGAACCAGAACCAGAACCAGAACCAGAACCAACCCAGTACAAACACCACCCCCGAGCACAGAACTAACAAACCCCAGCACGCCACACACAAACTCTCCAGCAAAGAGGCCAGTTCCCGACGCGGATCAGGTAAGAGTGTGTTTGCTCAGTTGTTCGAAATGGTTCACCAAATGATTTTACTTCGACCAAAAACTTGACTGGTCAGCTTTGGATTTGGTGATTGTTGTCTCTGGGGTAAACTGACGTTCATGGTTGCCTTGGTGACCGTTCCCCAGATGAGTTGACGGTGGCGAGGTATCGTACAGAGAAACCTTCAAAGTCGCCCCCTCCCCCTCCGCCGCGCCGAAGTTTCCCATCATCCCCTGGGCTCACCACGCGCAGCGGGGAGACTATCGTACCTGCCAAGAATTTTAAGGTGCCACAGACGCACACACACACACACACACACACATAAATGAACCCAGAACGGAGCCACATACACAGTCCGTGCATGTGTATACACACACACACACATTCACCGACACGCTCTGTGTGTGTTTGTAGAAATCGGAGTCGGAGGAGATGGAGATGCAGAAGCCGCACGTGAAGTTGAGGAGGAGTGTCTCCGAAGCCCCCCGGCCCGCCTCCACCCCTCCCACCATCGCCTCCGGAGAGAAGGAGGACATGGAGGACGAGAAGATCACTGCTGAGCTGGAGGTAGGACACACCATACCCCTGTTACGGAGAAGAGAAGGGGGCAGGGGTGTTTAGAAGGGGTGGAAGGGTTCCAGTCGCCCCTTACACTGAAAGCAGTTCTGCCGTTACCTACTGGAATGACACAGGTTTTACATGTGAGAACTGTACTGCTGCCACCAGTGTGTCACTTACCCAGCTTCACACTGATTTTACAGGGTTAGAGACAGTTAGTAGTTAAAGGCACTCTCTTTGATTAAAAAACACAACACACATAACTAGATTAAAACTATATGTTTGTAGTTACAGTCTGAGTGGCTTTAGTAATAGTATATGATTGTAGTTACAGTCTTGAGTGGCTTTAGTAATAGTATATAATTGTAGTTACAGTCTTGAGTGGCTTTAGTAATAGTATATAATTGTAGTTACAGTCTTGAGTGGCTTTAGTAATAGTATATGATTGTAGTTACAGTCTGAGTAGCTATAGTAACGGTGTATGGGTGTACTAATAGCCTGAAGTGGATTTATGTGTTTTGTTGTAGCTGTCTTGATTTTGCATTGTTTTATATTAGTTGCAGTAAACACAACTTCTTTGTGTGCAGTAAAGCAAGTTGATTGATTGACTGATTGACTGACTGCCTGATTGATTGACTGACTGACTGACTGATCGATCAAAAATAGACTGATTGATTGATTGATTGACTGATTGACTGACTGACTGACTGACTGACTGATTGACTGATTGATTTTTGTTCTCTGAGGAAGTGAAGTGAAAAACACCATGCGGTGTCAGTCATGTCATGCTGTGCATTAAAATGCTGCAAGTTGTTGCTCCAGCTCAGACAACATCAGCACTGGAGCCACAAGTTGCAACAGCTGTGTCTGACACACTCTGACTGAGCATTACACACACACACACACACACACACACACACACACACACACACACACATGCACACACACACACAGAGGGGAAAAACCACTTGAACCACTTGAACATGTTTGAAGGATCCCTAACCTGCCCAAGGCTTTCACTCCCACACACTTACAAACACACACACACACACACACACACACACACACACACACACACACACACACACTCATTACCAGCAGCAGGCTGGGAAGCAGATTGGAGTCTTTTGCATGACTGATTGACACAATGAACCACCAGATGCCATATGTCATCCGTGCCCCTGGCACTCACTTTGAGACACCCCCAGTCAGAATTCCCCAACCCGGGATCCTGCAGCTCTGACCTCACTGTGAGCTTTCACCAGAACCCAGTGAGACGGGTCAAACCAAACCCGGGCTTTTCCCTCAGTCTGGCTCATAGCAGCATATGTTTCTCTACGCTAAGTTCTACCACATAAGTTTACGCATTATTCTGTTCAGCGTCATAGACTCTGCATAACAGTGACACACAGACTACCCAGAAATATTCATAAATGTAAACTCTAAACTATATACTTTATGTGGTGTGTAGGTCACTGTTGGCAGAGGGCTTGAATATACATGTTTTCTCTCGGTTCATGATGTTTCCCAGTTGTTTGTGCGCGCTCCGCGTGGAGCTCACCACACCAGCACCCTCCTTCTCCCTTCTCAACCAATCAGGACAGGCTCCGCCCCTTCCATCCCCCATCTGATGCCCCATGGGGCCACAGTGGGAAAGGTAACAGTCCCCAGAGCTGGACGTATGTGGATTGCGTTTTTTTTTTTTCCTACACGCACGCATGCAAACATGCACGCGTGTTTGTGTGCGTGTGTGTGTGTGTGTGTGTGTGTTGGGGGGGGGGGGGGGCTGCTACACATGTTAAAAGAACTGATACTTACACATATACAGTATATATATATATATATATATATATATATATATATATGTGTGTGTGTGTGTGTGTGTGTGTGTGTGTGTGTGTGTGTGTGTGCATGCGTGTATAAAGAGAGGGATAAAGAGAGAGAGACAGAAAAAAGGTGAGAGATATGCAGAGAGAGAAAAACAGAGAGGGGGGGGGGGGCGAGACAGAGAAAGAGAGGGTCTGATTCCATACCCTAATACCCTGTCCCTAATGCAGGTTTTCATAAACTGTCCTGTGGAGAGACTTCATCACCACAGGACTGTTTTACTGAGTGACCTTTATCTTGATCCAACACATTTCTGAGTTTAGCTCAGTTATTGTGTGTGTGAGTCTGTGTGTGTGTGCTGGTGATAATACACCCTGTTGTGTCTGTCAGCTATTTACAGCATCTGAGAGAGATTTTCAGCAGCAGACCACCATGCCAAAACTTGAGTCACAGGTAAATAATGATCACTCTTCTCTCCTTTTTACTGCAATTCCCTGGATTATTCATTCAGAAAAAGAAAGAACAGTTATTTAATTACGAGTTTACAATAAATGCATTTTCTTATGCAGAAATGAAAGCTTGAATGTGGCTATTTCAGGCGTGGTTCTGTTTTGTTTTGTAGGTGCACTACAGTGCGTCCCCAAATACGGTCCCCCAGATTGTGTTGACCGAGTGTGCTTCAGTTCCACACTCTCCAACGGAGGACTCTGAAGGGAGACCTATTTTCAGCTGCACATGGATAGACGGTTATACGGAAAATGACATAAGAACAGGAAATGACATCATTTGCCAGGCCACAGCACACGGCCAATCACTTTGCAGACAAGAGCCGGTAACCCGCCAAGAGATCCTTCTGACACGAAACGGGTCTCAGAGCCTGAGGGAGGTCCAGACCAGAAGACCATCTGGTGGAATTGTGTACCAAAATACTTCACCACCAGTTAGGGAGAGGCCAGCAAAATCATCACGAAAGCCAGAACTGAGGATACAAGAGTCTTACGAGTTGGAGGAGGAGGAGGAGGAGGACGACAAGACGCGGAGGGATGAAGATAAAGGAGTCAAGACAGATACTGGATCATCTCCACCGGAGCTCAACAGTTCCTTGGAACAAGCTCAGACCGGCTTTGACCGGAATCGGCAGACCCGGGGAGAGAGAGAGGACATTCGCAGAAGTACCTACCGGCGACTGGACAGTCTGGAAGAGACGATACGCGAGTTGGAACTCAGTCTGGTTGAGTTTAGCACCCAAGCCAACGTGGGGCTCCTTTTCCCCCCTTCAGATAAACCCCAGGATCACCCTACCCACATCTCCAATGCCACCACCAGCTCCAAGGCTCACGACCCCCCAGGCCAGACTCTCTCCCAAACTGGAGGTGGAGGAGAGAGAGACAGACCCCCTGTTCCACCCAAACCAACCTCCATCACCACGGCAACAGCCAAGGTTCAACCCACTGACTCTCAGACCTCACTGTAGCTTCCTCTGTCTCTCTCTCTCTCTCTCTCTCTCTCTCTCTCTCTCTCTCTCTCTCTCTCTCGGTCTGTTGCCCCTCTTTTTCCTTTCTTTTTCCAAATCGTCAGTCTCATCCGACTTTACATCTTTTCTTTTTCGTTTTCTCTTTCTCTCTGCTCCTCTCTTTCTCCACCCACTCCTCTCCTGTCTCCTCTTTCTCTGGTGTGGTAGTTTACCTTCCACCCCCTCTCTCTGTCTCTCTGTGTTTTGGGTTAGGGGTGTCTCTCTCTTTCTCTTTTTTTTCTTTGTTAAGGGGAATTTAATTGATTTTGCTAGGCCTCCACTGTTTACCGTCTGAAAAAAAAAAAAAAAAAAAAACAGCAATTACTGTCTCTTTTGAAAATAAACTGCTTTCTGACGCTCCCTCCCCTTCTTTCGCTTGTCTCCACTTTTTCTCCTCAGCGAGGTGTCTTCTTTTCTGTCACTGACCGCTAATTATGTCTTTACCTCTCGTCTGGTGCCGATTGATAGTTTTTATTTGTATTGTCATATCTGACATTTAAAAAACAAAAACGAAACAAAACTGCGGGATAATCAAGGGAAACACACCAGTCTTTCACACCAAACTAAGGATAATGGATAGTCCCAGTCAATACTCGTAATATGAACTTTGCTGCTTCACTGTCTCTCTGCACAAAATGATAAAAGGGTGGATAAAAGGATGTTTACTTTCAACAGTCAAGTGTCTCTAGGACCGAGGAACAACAGAAAGAGATAAATACTGTTTTCTCAAACATTGATTGAGATGAAATGAGATTAGTTTTGGACCGCGTTGCATTGTGAATGGTGAATCGCCAGTGAGAACATAAGTTAGAACTGGGAAAGGGAACATGAGATCGCCTTGGTGTGTGTGTGTGTGTACGTCTGTATGTTTGTGAATACGTATGAATGTGAGTGTGTATGTGTGTTTGTCAGTGTGTCTCATCTGTGTAATTGAACAGTTGACAGTGGGTCTCATTAACACACCGTGCTTCTATGTGAAGAGTTTTGATTTAGGATGGTCGATGCTCTTTTCCATAAACCACAGGGCTAATTGGCTCTGTTCATGCATTAAGAGCACATCCTCTGACTCTCTTTTCCCTTTCCTCTCTCTCTCTCTCTCTCTCTCCCTCTCTGTGTCGCTGTATTTCTCTCTCTCTCTCTCTCTTTCTCGCCCTCCCTCCCTCAATTCTCTCTCTTGCAACCCTCTGTTTCTTTCCACCCCCATCTCTCTCTCTCTCTCTCTCTCTCTCTCTCTTTCTTTTTCCCTTGCTCTTTTTCTCTGTGGTGCAGAGGTAATAAAGTCAATAAGAGAAGAGGAAAGACAGGCTAGGATTCAATAAGCAAGCTCCGCTCAGAGCAATTATAAGTTATCTGTTTGTGTGTGTGGGTGTGTGGGTGTCCGTGCGCATGTGAGTGAGTGAGCAAGTGACTGATCTGGAATTAATGTGATGGATGGTTGGTTATGTAGTTCGATTCAAGTGTTTCATTTTGTGTGTGTGTGTGTGTGTGTTTGCGCGTGCGGGCATGGGCGGGGGCATGTCTCCTCAATACCATCTCCTCTCATCCTTATTCCTCTGTCTGTGTGTTTTCCATGTGAGTGAGGCAGAACTGTGTGTTTCTTCTGACGCTGGCGAAAGCACGACCGCGCTGTCATCGTTTCGTAACGGTCATTTTGGGTCGTGGTCGCGTCGCTGAGTTCTAATGTTAAACATGTTCCTAAATATTATGTTATAAGATCTTATGCAGATAGAGGATGTTAATCGGGTCACCGTGGACTCAGGGAAGTATTTAGCAAATACTTCCTGTCATGTTTTATGGGATGTCAGATTCACTCCCCTCTCTCTCTCTCTCTCTCTCTCTCTCAGACGGGCGGTGGTGGGAAGGCGTTGTCTCGGCTAAAGCACCTGCAGCAGAGTGGTATGGAGAAGATCAAAACAGGCAAACAGAGAGACGACTTCATAAAGAGTCAGCAGCAGGTACGAGCCCTTTCCTTCACTCTCTCAGTCACTTTCCATTTAACACACATTCACTTACACACAACTTAACACGTTCTCCCTTACACACAGCTTAACACGCTCTGACTCACACACACTTAACCCGCTCCCACAGACACTTAACACACTCTCCCTTACATACAACTTAACACACTCTCACACACCACTTAACACGCTCTTTTGTACGCAACTTAAGTATTTCACTTGCATATATCTTAACACACCCTGACTAACACGCATTTAACACACTCTCCCTTACACACACTTAACATTCTCTCCCTTACACACACTTAACATTCTCTCACTTACATACAACTGAACCACTTCCACTTCCACACATCTAACACTCTCTCATTTAAATACACTTAACCACTCTCACTTGCACACAGCTTAACTACTCTCAGTTGCACAAACTTATCACACTCCCTTACACAAAACACACTCTCTCTTACACACACTTAACACACACAACCTCCCTCACTCTGACTGTTTATGTTTGTGTTTGGCCCCAGAAGCGTATGAATCATATTCCTGTAAGACTTGGCATTTCATGCATTTCATGAAATGCAAAGTCAAACCTCCAATATTAAAAAATGTTAAAAAGAAAATCATATTTGAAATTAACTGAATGACATTTGTTGCTAGGAGTACAATAATCACATATCACACATACACACACACACACACACACACACACACGTTCACTCACTCAATAACTTAGGCTTTTATTATCACTAGAATCATACTTGTTTATTGCCCATTTCTCTGACTAGACATGTCTTTCAAATAGTGATAAATGGTAAATGCAGCTGGAAGTTTCTAGCATCTTCTTTGGAAACTCATCTGTGGCTTTTCTAAGTCCAGCTGGCTCAAAATGGCCGTCTGAGGCCATGTTAAACATCCAACATGGCAATCAACATCAGTTCACTTCAGAGAGCTCCCAGAGTGTTGTGTGCTGTTCGAACAACCCAGGAGAGGCTAGGCTACACGTGTGTGTGTGTGTGTGTGTGTGTGTGTGTGTGTGTGTGTGTGTGTGTGTGTGTGTAGACCGAGAGAGGACTTTCGTATTGCTGAAATGTCAGTCAGAAAACGTTAGGGAACTGGCAGTACTTTAAAAAGCGCCTTTTAAAAAACTTTACCGAGACGGAGAGAGAGAGAGAGAAAATCCCACAGGAGTGGTGCTGGGTTATGTGAGAGAAAAGATGAAAAACAGGATGAAACTTAAAAACAGAAGGAAAACAGACAGATAGACACATACGGGTTTGCGGTGTGACGGATTTGCTGTGTGACTTTTCATTAAAGAACGAGACACACACACACACACACACATACATTATCTGTAACTGTGTCTACTAAACATGCCAGAGGAGGTGTAATTACCATAGAGAGTGTCTCCCCTACCCCCTGTTGAACACAGGGTAATCAGCACACTGCAGAATCAGAGAAATCTTTAATTATTCTCTTTTAAACGGACAGCACAACTCTCCTCTTCTCCCCCCTGCAGCCCATGTAGTTATGTGTGCTCTCTTTTATCTTAGCCATCTCTCTCTCTCTCTCTCTCTCTCTCTCTTTATCTTTTTCATCTTTTCTTTCCATTCCTTGTTTATCTCTCTAAAGCTCTTTATCCCTCCATTTTCTGTCTTCAGCTTTCCTGTCTGTCTTCGTTGCTTTCCTTCCAACTCTGTCTGTCACTCCATCTCACATAATCTCTCTCTCTCTCTCTCTCTCTCCATTTTCTTTGTCAGTATTCTGGTGGCTATCAGAATTGTTCCTGTGTTCCTGTTAGCATGCAGCTACACAGCAGGGTTCCTGCACAGCACAGCACAGTCCCAATAAAGCATCACACGCAACGGCACCTGGGTGGGAACCGAAATGGAAAGCAAAAATTGAACTCAAAGAACACGACTACCGCGCCGTACAAAACGTCTGCGCCTAGCTCCTTCAACGTGTTCATTATTTCAGTCTCTCTCTCTCTCTCTCTCTCTGTTCGCAAACTTCGGTGTTGCAGTCAAAAACACGGTGAAAACAGACAAGATTTCCTCCAGCGTTCTGCACAGTATCTAACCTAATCCCACAGGCCTGGTAACCCCCCCAAAAAACACAGGACTAACCTAAAATTCAACGTTAAGTCCGTCCTACTCTTTGCTATCAGATACCACAGTATGTATTGTTCCTGATGAAGATGCCTTACTACGTCTGTTGCTAGGTGACCTCTACCCTCCCATGTTCCTAGGAGACCCAAGTCTCCCAGTTTGCTATGTTGAGCACTATTCACTAACTGTTGTTATTTTGTTGTTTTGACTGACCCTCAGACATGCCCCCTATGGCTGTCATCTCTTCTGGGGTCACAGCAGAAGGTAATACAAGTCTCTACATGACCTTAGGACCTTTTAATCCCGACCTATGACCTTTGACCTGTCTTTGCCCCTCAGTATTTATTTCCGATGCTGTCCCTATCTGATGACACTGTCAGAACTACGTCTGATTGGTGCTACAGCTGTCACAAAAGTGTGAGGAAGCCCTGCAGACTTTTCCTTAAAGCATGTTTTAATTTGCTTAATCTGTGTGTGTGTGTGTGTGTGTGTGTGTGTGTGTGTGTGTGTGTGACTTTTATAAAGTCAGCGGAGGTCCCCAAAATCTACCATTAAAAAAAAAAAGTGCGTGTATATGTGTCCAGTTTTTCCAAGCAATGGGCTTTTGTGTCATCTAGAAGCGTATGGAATAAGGTGTTAAGTTTATGAGTTGTTTGTGTTTTTAAGTCACTAATAATTATCGTATAGATTGATCGATGGCCATCACCTACCCCCGTCCACTCCGCTCCCTCTCCTTAAAGAGCGTGGCCCATGAGAGAGAGAGAGAGAGAGAGAAAGGGAGAGGGGAGAGAGAGAGAGAAAGAGAGAAAGAGAGAGAGAGAGAGAGAGGCATTATATGAGGTTATGGATTGGCAGCTCTTGGGCACTGCAGCATAGAAGAGAGGGAATGGAAATGGACAAGAGGAATTAGAGAGATAGAGGGATGAGAAAGAGAGAGGCTGTTTTTCTGCTCTAGCAGAGTGGAATAAATGGCCCAAGTTGTGCCTTATAGACTCTCTTCAGGGACAAGATACACACACACACACACACACACGCATATTCACCACATTTCTTTTTTCTGCCTATGTTGTTCTCTCATATTCAGCTCTCTCTCTCTCTCTCTCCTTCTCTCTTTTTTTCTCCCTTCTCTTACTTTCTTCCCCCACGAGTCATCTTTCCCTCTATCTTTTCCATCCCTTTCTCTCTCTCTCTCTCTCTCTCTCCCTCTCTCTGTAGACTCAATGCTCTAAAAAAAAAAAGAAAAAAAAAGTCCCCTTTAGAAGAGAGATGGCCTCCATCCAGGCGCTCCTTAAATGCAGCTCCTCCCGCAGGAGTTGGGAGTGAGTGTCACTGGAGCGTGGCCATGAAGCCTTTGGCTCATCACACAGTCCTTTTCAGTCTGAGTTTCAATTCAAAAGTCAACGGTCCAGTTCTGTGACAGCCCTGGACACATTCATAGTTTGATGGGAAAGTATCGCGTAGCTATTCCTTGACTCAAACGCAGGATATTTCGGGACCGTTTTTGAAGTAACTTATACGTCCACGTGTTTGTCGATAAACAGATGTAAGATGTGTTTTAAAATACCTCGTGATGTTTTTTTTTTTTTTTTTTGGAAGGGACCAATGAAATGCACACACACACACACACACACACACACACACACACACACACCCACACTCACACCCCAACACACACGTACCCATACCCCCATACACACACACACACACAAACACACACACACAAGCACACTAACACACACAGCCCAACACAAATCCGGCCATAGCTCCCCCCACACGCACATACACACACACACACACACACACACACACATCACAGACACACACACACACACACACACACACACATCACAGACACAGACACAGACATTCAAAGCGAGAGAGAGAGAGAGAGAGAGAGAGAGAGGGACTGTGAGTGAGCGTGAGGGTATACTTCTCATACGTTTTATAGCTGTGATTGTAAACAGTCCACGACTCCCCACTCTTCAGCAGGAGGCTCGGTTATCTGCCCGGGTCCAACATGGTTCTGGTTCTTCTCAGTCTCTTTAGAATATCCCTAATTCTCTTCATCTCTCCCTCTGTCTCTCTCCCTCTCTCTCTCTCTCTGAAGTGCTTTTTTCGGTCCTGTCTCAAAGCCCACGCCCCCGTCAGACGGAGAGGGCAGGTTTGGGAATTAAAGAGGAGAGAGTTTACACACTTTTTACTTGTACGTTTTTATGACAGCGTAGCCTACTTACTTTAGAAAGGGGAAAAAAAAAAAAAAACACACAAATTTAAATCCACATGTCCAGAACATTTCAGCAATGTCTCTAAGGAGGAGGATAGAAAATGAAAAACTGTGTGTGTGTGTGTGTGTGTGTGTGAGAGAGAGAGAGAGAGAGAGAGAGAGAGAGAGAAGCGTTGCTACACTTTGGAGTGCAGCACCACGGACAGCTACTCTGCTCAGCATCACTGAAGCCCACTGATGCTGTCCTTATTTTTAATGCATTTGCATATCTGTTCACTGAACTGAACGCTGGTTCTCCACTGAATGGCCAATAACCAAGGTCCATTCAGACTACACATACATTACCAATGTTCCTGGTGTTAATAATCTCATGTTTATGTAATGCGAGGGTGGATTTTGCACTTTCTACGTGTGTTAAAATCCCCCCACCCCCCCCCTTGCCCAAAATGATTTCTCCTGGCTAGCATCAAGCATGTTTGATACTAACCTGAAATAACAATGCCCTTGTGTTTGTCTTTTGTCTTCATCCCTCCATCCTTTCACTCCTCCCCCGCCCTACCTCCTTTCTTCTCTCACTCTCTCTCTCTCTCTCTCTCTCTCTCTTTCCACATCATCACTCGTTACCTGCCTGCGTTCTCACCTGTCATCGACCCCGGGGCCTTGATCACCTTCTTCATGGAAACGCTGTCACCTTTTGACCCCTGTGACCCCACCCCTCAAAGCAGCAGTGAGCAACCTGACCCAACCTGACCTGACACAACCCCAGACCCAGAACTGACCCAAACCCAGGCCTGCTCATTCACGGCTTCTCCTCCTCCTCCGTGGAATTCTCATCCCAATGGAATTCCCCAGGCTTCAGATCCGGAATCAACAATCTCCCCCTTCTCTGGCCTTCTCACAGCTCCACCCTCTAAATGCTGCTTCCCCCTCCAGAGCCACAAAATGGACTGGTCCATATTTCTTCACGCACCACCCCCCCCCCCCCCCCCCAACCCAATGATCTGACACTGCACAGAAACTTCTTCACTTTCCTAAAGTGTGTGTGTGTGTTTTTGTCTGTGAGAGTGTGTGCGTGTGCGTTTGTGTTACCTTCTTAAAAAACACCAACATCAACAGCCTCTTCTGTCCCTAGCGGTGTAAATTTTCTTCACGTTCCTCTCTTATTCTCTCTTTTTTCTCAAACCTTGCCCTCTATTCTCTTTTTCATCTCTGCTCTTCCTCCTCATTTCTCTCTCCTTCTCTCTTTTTCCTGCTGTGATGCCCACAGGCAGTGGGTAGTGCCAGTAAAGTCGACCCTCTCCTCTCTGGCACCAGGGCGGCCAGTTTCTCAGGCCGTCTGCCAACGGGCCTGCGCAAGTACCCCCAGGAGGGGGCGCTGTCGTCTCTCACCGCCTCGTCCAATCAGGCGAGAGCTCTGTTGGCCAGCCTGTCGGCCTCCAGCCTTAGCGCCGAGGCCTTGCTCCTTTCCTCCACCATCAGACACCACCGTCTCCTTCGGGAGCAGCGCTCCAACTCCTGCTCCTCCTCCATCCCCGTGTCGAACGGCCGCTCCCCGCCCTCGCCCACGCCCTCCTCCTCCTCCTCCACCTCTCCTTCCTCTCCTCTCTCCGCTCTCTCCCTCTCTTCCCTGGCCCTGAAACCCTCCGAGCGAAGCCTACAGTTTCCCGACTCCGCCCTCGACAGCCTAAAAGAGAAGAGCGCGACCTTTCCCAAGACCGTCTCCCACGGTGACGCGGAATGAGGAGAGCCATGCGGAAGAGGACCCGATTGACAGCACCGGTCTAGAGGAAGTTAAGGGGGAGAAGATAATTCAAGTACCCACGGTGTTCTCCATCAATGGCTTTTTGCTGAGAGAGAAAGAGAAAAAAAAAAGACAGGGATGCAGAGATTGGTGGAATGATCTCTAATGACGTATTGTCTAGTCTGGTGACATCGTCTTTTTTTTTTTTTTTTATTGTCCATCGTATCCCCTTAAGCTGGAAGTTCCAGAAGCTTCTTTGTTTTGCATAAACTCCTGTGAACTTCTTTCAACCTGAGGGAATTGAGAGAGAGTCACAAGCTGTAGCTCACTCGTGCATTCTCGAGCTTATTCTGTTTTGCCTGAAGTCAGTTCATCATCATCATCATCATCATCATCCGTCTGCGTGTGCTGGATCCTCCAGAGTCCACCCACCCAACGGCACTGCCAGTCCCCCAGACAGAGCGCTCGACAGATGGACAAGTAGACACACCACCTGCTGGGTCCAGTCTGGAGCTCGACGCCAGAGTTGCACCCACAGCACCAGAGAAAAAAAAAAAAAAAAGAAAAAAAAAGAGAGAGAGTGATAACTCAGCACTCATAAACTATTCACCACACACGAGACGTGAGGCCTGATAGACATCCATGACGTTTTACTATGTAGACTGTGAACCTGTGAGTAGAGCTGCAATAATTCACAACAGTAGTTGTAGTAGTAGCTACGATAAAGCATCGAGAGAAAAAAACAAAAGTCGTGAACTTTTTAAGGTGCCGTTTTTTTTTCTTTCTTTCTTTCTTTGTTTTTTGGGGAGATGTTTCTCTCTCTCTCATTACAGTATCTAACTATAGTGGTGCTATCATTTTTCATACCATTTTTCTGAACGGTTTATGTACCATTTTTCTAATTCCCAACACTTGCACACTGCCTGTTGTTATATATTCTACAAGGTTGAAAGGGAAAACACAAAAATAGGGTGTTAGTTTGTTGCATCTTTATTGACTTGGAGAATGGTTGCCATGGTGACTTATGGATTAGGGGAACCTCACAGGAATCCAATTGGCTGTAGATTTTTCAAAACTAGCTTAGCCAAAAAAAGGGAGGGGCATATAGAGAGGCGTTTGGAAGGCCTGTTTGAAATGGGAGTTGGACTTTGCCCACAAAATTATTTTGGGTGTGTTTGGCATATCTTTGGTGTTTTTTTTTTTTTTTTTAAAGTAAACAGTTAAGGCTCTTAGAAAAAAAAATGTTGTATGCAGGAGTCACAAACAGCAAAAGATCAATGGACGGAGAGAGAGAGGGAAATCTTTTTGGGAAACAACAATAACAACAACAACAACAAAAGCAAATTTAACTTGTGAGACAATCAGCTTTCAGTTGGCATAGACACCTTGTCTTGAACAATTTCACAAATTCGGCCAAAACGCACAAAACAGATGGTCTTATTGCTCATATATGAAATCCAAAAATATTACATTCAGGACAGGGTCAGTCCTCCAGTAACACTTGTCTGCTGGACATATGCATATCCTGTCATCAGAGCCAAACAATTATACGCATACCTTATATGCATACCATTACGGCTCAAGCGCCAGCAGTTGCAACAAAATATGACAAAATCAGCAGCAGTTACTTGAAACTGCTGGAAACTAACTAGAAGCTCTCTGTAACAGGAAACGTAATCAGGATGCGCTGACTCCTCTCTGGATATCAAATCAGATTTGGAAAATTTGATGATGCACCATTCACCCTGTTTAAGCTGCAAACTAATAACATATAAAGATTTATGTGGATAAATTGCGTACTATTAGAGACCCTGTGCACTCATATTCCACACTTTTGATTTATTGAGCCGTTAAGATTCAGACATAGTCGTCTGAAAAACTTTGACATCACAAAGGCTGCCCTGCAGTCCCGTTGTCAGGAAAGTAACGAGCGAAGATACACACAGGGCGAACGAAATAGAAAGGAAATTTTCCGACGCTGCGTTGAACAGGCAAGCGAAAGTGATTCCTCGTGACGGGAGGTTGAGGGGGGGGGGGGGGGGGGGGGGGGGGGTGGAGGGGCTGCTGGGATCAAGGGCAGACAGCCCTGTGTGTGTCTGTAAACAGAACCAACAAGAGACCTGTGATTCTAACTGAGCATTTGAGTCATCCATTGTAATGTCGAGTGCAGAGAAAACGGGATCAAAGGTTAGGCTCGGTCTGCTATGCTCGAAGAATCTCTTTAATTAAAGCCAACAGCTCTGTCTCTTGTAGCTTTAGCCTCAGCGCTGTGCAATCTGTCTAACAGTCTCTCAGCACAAGAGGAGCACGAGATGAAAGCGCTCAACAAGTAGAGATGCACGTTTTGGTTTTTTTTTTCGTTTTGTTTTGGGGTTTTTTTTTCCCCGTGCTGTTTTGAGTGGCTTCGGCCTTTGCCGATTTTGTTGACTCTCTGAATCCTGCCAAAACAATCTTTTTGTTCTGCTGGTGTGAGAAGACGAGATAAGTGTTTGTTTGTGCGTGTGTGTGTGTGTGTGTGTGTGTGTGTGTGTGAGAGAGAGAGAGAGAGAGGGAGAGAGTTTGGTTAAAATCGGTCAAAAGTTTAAAAAAAAAAAAAAATTAGCTTGCTGTAAAAGGTATTTAAGAGAAATACCAAATAGCACAATCCCCCTCCTATAACATCCCCTAAAACAACTGCTGAACCCCCCAAAAAACCCAGTACTTAAAGAACTAAACATTCTGCTCCAGATGATAAGCACACATTCTAAATCCTTCAAGGCCTTGGCCAAAAAGTCATAGCTCAGCGACTTTAGCGAGAACGCTAACAGCTCAGCCACAGCTTTTTTCTTCTCTTTTTTTTTTTATGGCTCGAGTTTGTAGTTTCAGAGAGTGTAGTCAAACGAGAGAAATTCACTTCTTCATGCAGCTGTAAGCACAGTCCTATCCTCCAATTCATAATGCCCTATGCTATGCTCAGTGGCTCTGGACAGGCAGTAGCAGGCTTCACGCGCGACTGGAGATGCTAATATAGCTAGGAGTCTTAACGACGACTGCAACTCTCTGACATGCTACTTCTGGCTCTCAGAGCAAATGCTAAGTTTAGAAAGTAAACGGGCCAAAAATTAAGGACTCTTTTTTTCTTGCCTTCTTTTTCAAATATTGTTGAATCCTGTGGGAGATTGCGTGTGGGCGGATTCTGGGTTTGGAGGGGGGGGTGAGGTCAACAACAACACTCATTTATGACTGCCTGCTAATGATACTGAAGGTTGTCTCATGCTAATTTTTGTCCCAAACTTTAACCTACATGGTTTAGCCTGTACACCATATTTCAATATATATTCAGTCAGGTGTTTTTTGTGTATGAAAATTCATAGAGGTTGTGAAGAACAGTGTCCCCAAAAAAATGTACATTGTCATTTTTTCATTTGGTTTGTTTGTTTTATATTTACTGAAATTTCTTTGTACAGGTTTTTCTTTTTGTAACTATGAAGGTATATATATATATATAAATATAAATATATCACACTAGCAAATTATTTATTCACAAGAGAAGCATTTTATATATTGAGTTGAATATATTTACCTATATGTACAGTACAGTTCATGTATGTAATATAGAAATGGACTCATTGTAGATTCTGTGATTTACATTTTTTTACAAAATTATGTTGTGATTTGAAATATGGAGTGAATCATTTGAAGTCTATTAAATCTGTGTTGAGACAGACAGTTAAAACATTTTTGAAAGAGATAGAAAAAGAGAGAGGGGGGGAGAGAGAGAGAGAGAGAGAGAGAGAGATATGATACACTGAGAAATAGAACTTTGTAACTTAGCGAACAGTTTAGCTAAACCAATGCTAATATATAGCCCTTATCTGTATATTAATCATTTGGGGGTGAAAAAAAAAAGAAACTTCTGAAATGTCTATGGGTTAACTACTTAAAGAAGTTTGTAGGGCTTACCAGAATATTGCCCAGAGTTTCCCAGTTCTCCTGAAGACTCACAGCTCTTTTGGTCTCTCCCTGCTGTAAACACACTTGTCTCAGCTAATCAAAGGCTTAAAGATTAACTGCTGGGTTTAGACAGGCATGTTAGTGCCCGTGAAAGCTATACTATGTACAGCACCGTGAGTCTGCAGAAGCAGGACTGTAAACACTGCCCTACCTAAAAAGTCTCTGATAGCAAATATTCAACGCGAGAATGAAACTGAATGCTAGGGCACCATCTGGTGAATGGGGATGGTATTACAGCTTTATTTGTGACTTAAATAACAAAACCTTATTTTAACGCGTTGTCAAAGAGAGGAGAATAATAGACTAGGGTTTGAATGTCTGAAACTGGAAGGAGACAAAGGGGGTGGATGATTCTGCTGCTTGACAAGTTATGTCTGGCTCTCCAGGCATATAAATAGCACACTGAGAATACTGATTGAAAGCACACCTAAAACTTATGGTTCTATAGCTGAGTACCAGAGACACGTTGGTATAGACATATTTATGTAGATTATTTTACTGGATCTAGTTCCCTTATGGAAATTTTTAACATGATTGTGTGAATGTTTGAAATCTTGGCATCAAACACAAATATACATCTATATTAACAACAACAACAACAACAAAAAAAAAACCTTGACAATAATATGTAAATAGACAGTGTCATTCTTAGAGAGTTCTACAAAAATGTTATGTCCAGAAAAAAAAAAGATTTTCTTTTTTTAAATAGATGATGAAGTCAAAGGTATATATGAAAAAAAATATAAATATATATATATATATTAGCAATGCATGTATATTCTCAAAGCAGCTGCACGGTACGATTAACTGTCTACTTGTTTTCCAATAAAGAGAGTGAACAGAAAAGGTACAAATTTACAACTGTCAAGCAACAGAAGAGGGAGAGAAATAAAAAAAAAAATTAAGATGTTTTATATGTCTGGTATCTCTGTGACATAGGCATGTCCAGTCTTTCTGTATTCTGTGATGTGGTGACTGGTTTTTGAATGGGAGAGATACGAAAACGTGAGTGTTACAGAGTGATTCAGAGATTGAACTCACCTCTGCCAAATAAAAGTTTAAAAAAAAAAAAGAAAAAAAAATGGTACGACCCTAACCACACCCATTTCTAGAGTAGTGTAAAACATATCAGTAATACAACACAGATCTCTCTATAAATAAAGATTCTAAAGATATTAACAGCTACGGATACTGAAATGAAAACAAAAGTACTTTATCAGTGTGGATGCCACGATAACTTTGTGAGAAATGTGGTTTTAGTTTTTCTTTTCTTTTTGGTTTTTTTGGGGGGGGGTTTTCTTTCTGTTCCCTGTGAGAAGAATCTGAGAGAGCTGAGGCATTTTGTACATACTTGACGTGGTTGTGTGTCTAATAAAAGTGCAGCTCTCTTCTACCGTGTCGTTCTCCTGTCTTTTTTTTCCGTAACGTTGCGTCGTTAACCTTGTATAACAGAGAAGGCTCGTGTGCTCACTCTTTTTTTGTTGTTGTTGGGTTTTGTTTTTTTTTTTGTTGTTTTTTTTTTTTTTTTTTTTGCTTTGTTTTATTGTCTTTTGTTTGTTTGAAAAGGAGTGTACAATATTCTTAAAAAATACATTTCAAGTCAAAATCATATTATGCTCAAAATACTTTACACTGTCTTCAGGAGTAGGGGATATATATATATATATATATATTAAAAAAAAACATTAATTAGAATTTTGGCTGGGATGAAGTAGAAAAAAAAGTTTATCATCAACATAGCAATAAAAAGTAAGGAGTTGTACAGAAGATATGATACATTCTTCATGTTTTAAAAGACTGTTCTTTGCATCCATGGTATATATTCTGACATTAGGTATGGTCTATAATTGAATGATGAAAACACAAAGACAGACTGTGTTTCTGTTTGTGTGTGTGTGTGTGTGTGCGTGTGTAAGAGTGTATGTGTTCTTCTATGTCTACTTGTTAGTGTGTCTTCATGTGTTTGTGTGTACAGTGTGTGAATCTGTGATGCAGTGAGTATTAGTATGACCATAGGTGTGTGTATTTGTCTGAAAGAAACAAAGCTCTCTGTGTGTGTGTGTATGTGTGTGTGTGTGTGTGCATGTGTGTGTGTGTGTGTGTGTGTGTGTGTGTGTGTGTGTGTGTGTGTGTGCACTGACAGCTCTAAGGGTAAGCATATGAGAACAATCTCAGTTGTCTTGTCGTTGTGCTGGTCTCCGTCCATCTCCTCTTCTATATGGCTGGTTCCTTAAATCTGCAAACACACACACACACACACACACACACCAGTCAACACTCAAAGTGAAATCTGCTTACAGAGGAATCTCACATTCTAACTGACCTATCGACTCTTTTACACTTTCTCACTCTCCCAAGAAGAATATGTTCGCCTGATTTCATAATCTCCTAATCCATCCTAATCTCCTGTGTCTGACTCCTGTTACCTGTGATGATGTCATCGATGGCTCCATCCGTGACCTGCGGCTTGACTTGCCGTTTCTTCAGCTCCGCTATCAGGTCCATCTTGGGCATCATGGGCATCATGGGACCCTGGCCAGGGTGAGGTCAGAAAGGGCAAAGGTCATGCCAGACCATGGTCAAGGCAATGCAGTAGGAAATAAAGGCATGGTGAAATCTGGAGATTAATAACTGTATTCCTCTTTGATTTTTACAGATGAATTACCGTATACTCAGGCTCAAAGTCAAAGAGGAAAATATTTGAAAGCTTTGAAACACTGAGAAGAAGAATAAGAAGAGCGAAAGACAGAGAGAGAGAGAGAGAGAGAGAGAGAGAGGTTGATTCTCACTTTCTGTGGGGTCTCTTTCTTTCGGGGGGAGGGGGTAGACTGATTCTGCTGCTCAGCAGTCTGGGCCTCCTGTTTCTTTTTCAGTTCATTGTCCTTCTCTGCTTGCTGTTTTATACACACACACACACACACACAGACACACAGACCACATGTTTAATGGTAAGTATCTGTGTAACTCATTACATTTTTTGTTTCAGCTCTAATAAAAAAAAGATATGCCTCGGTTTGGTTTCACTTGTTTCAACCACGATCTGATCGAACAAAATTTGATCTTTTAAAACAATCGCAGTGTCTTTGACTTTTCTCTTTGTAGCCTCTCACCTTGTAGGCTTTAACGAATCGGACGAACACGGGGAAGAACTGCGAGGGTTGAGTGGTCTTTGGGTTTTCCCCAAAATACTCCACCACAGTACCGTACGCCTCCTAGTGGAGAGGAAGAGACACAACAACAAACCCTGATCAGATCAAGCATTACAGACCCACACAATTAAAGTATTAAATGTGTGTGAGTGTGTGTGTGCGTGTGTGTGTGTGTGAGTACGTGAGCACGCGTGTGTTTACATGCTGACCTGCGCTGTCTTGCCGTCTTTAACGAGCGCGTCAAGCGCTTCACTGTTGACTTTAATGAACTCTTTGAGGGCAGGGTTATCATCCTGAACCAGAAACTCTTTCTTGGTTATCTCCATCCCTTTTTCCAGAGAACGGACGTCTTGCAACACACTGTCCAGTGACACTACACACACACACACACACACACACACACACAGATTGTAATTCTCACCTTGTAATTACACGCCAAATATAGTTCTCCTGACTTCAACATACAGGTCTCTTTATATTTTCACTGGGTGTCAAGTATAAAAGGGAGAAATGTAAGATAAACGTCTTTTTCTGCATTTACTGTTCCTTATTTATTTATCTTTCAATCATACCTCAGCAGAGTAACTGACAAAATCACATAAGAAATGATATTACATACACTTTTTGTTTACCATAACCACAGATTTACAGAGATGAGCGTTTGTTATTCAGAGCTGCACTGGCCATAGTGTAAATTGAGTACTGTGGCTTTTTGACATTCAGCTGTTGTTGTGCTGAGTGTGTACATTAGTATATTTTAGTATATTAGTGTATTTGTATATTAACATATGTAAATATTCGTTTAAGTGTATGTTAGTGTACGTGTATATGTTTATATCAGTATATCTGTATATATTAGTGCATGTGTATATTAGTGGAAGTGTATTCGGGTGTATGCGTATATGTGTATACCTAGACCGGCCTTGTCTATGAAGTGCAGCTCAGAGTGGAAGGAACCGATGTCAGGGTATTTCTCCTGCACTATGCTCGAAATGAAATGCAGCAGGGTTTGGGATCGATCTGTCGACTTAGTGTCCAACAGCTGAACACAGTGAAAGAAAAAAAAGAGAGAAAGAGATGGATTTGTTTTTAAATAAAACAGCATTCAAAAGAGCCGGTGCTGTTCCATTCATCTTTGACGACGACATATAAATTCTTCTCTGTGGAATCTAGTTGTTGTTCTCAACTCCGATATCAGACTCAGTCAATATTCAGCCTCTACTGCTTTAACGGTTAATCTCAGTCTTGTGTTGTAATCTTGAATTATAACTCCGGGACTATTTCCTGATGTTTGACTCACCAAGTCGAGACTCTGTAATCGGAAACCGAAGGCTGCTCCTCTTTTGCTGCTGTTCATGTAATTGCCAAAAGCCAGAATAATCTGAAAGAGAGGCGGGACATTACACTGATGTTCTCCAATCACATCTCTGGATGCATCTGCAGGATGCTCTCCAAATTGGTGCACGTTGTTGACGGACGGCTAAGTCAGCCACTCACCTCTAAGATCTTCTTCAGTTTGGCAGAGGATTTGAGAGACATGGAAGCTGTGATGATGGAGTTCAGTTGCTGTGGCAAGAGGATCAAATGAAAGCAGACGTCAAAACAGATTAGCACACACACATTATTCACCTCTCCCAACCTCCCAACAAAGTATGTCCTTCAGAACTTTTCAAACAAACTGGAAATGCAAGTGATAAGGGCACCAAACACCACGTTTTAGGAAATCGGTCCAGTTTAACACATCACAACGGGCAAAATCGACCTTTTTAAAATAAAACTAATTTGACTGCAGTGGTACGTCTGTCCTTTGTTCTAGTGATGGACGGGTTACTGACCGGCTGTAGGCGTTTGACAGTGTCGTGGAAGTTGCCCATGTAAGTAAGCGTGCTGATTCGCTGGGGGAGACGCGGGATCTTGCCAAAGCGCATCACGAAGCGGTCCTCATCAGACAGGTCCTCTAGAGGGCGCCCTTCCTTTTCATAGTTCTGCAGAAGCTTCAGCTCGTAGTCGGATGGGATGAAACGTTCCAACAACTCCAAAAAGTCCAGACTCAAAGCCTGCTGGTCATACCTGAGAGAGAGAGAGAGAGAGAGAGAGAGAAGGGAGAGAGATATGTTTGAGATTCCAGTTTGAGAACAATATGACATCTTGTTAGATAAGTTTTAGAACTCTACAGAGACATCATCTGACTGACGTGATTATATCAGACTAAAGCTTCGTTTTTCAAACTGTTAATCCAGATTATACAGAGTACTACGAATAAACAGATAACACTCGTGCTGAAGATACACCAAACACAAGGTCTGAGAAAGCGCTTGTACGTACGACTCGATGGCAGCGCAAATGTCCGGCGGACTCATGCCCCCTTTGCGTAGCGTGATGGCCAGGTTTTTGGCTTTGTTGGGTTCAAGCAGAGACACTTTACTGGGAGCTTTTTGCGCCACTTTGACCTTCAGATTGGAAAGGTTTGTAGAAGGTCCCTGAGCTTTAGTCTTAAACTGTTCTTCAAACAAATCCATATTCAGCTCCTGTCAGAGAGAGAGGAAGAGAGAGAATTAATCGAGAAGAGAGAGAAGAGCAGCTGAGTATTTATGGGTAAGTGTGTAGAAGGAAAAACGGGCGATGTTTTAATACTGAGTGATACTGTGGTAGAGACAGACAGAGGGAAGAACCTTCGAAGTGAAAAACTGTCGGTTAATTTTAGGAGCCTTACCCCTAACAGTTGCTCATCATCCAGCTCGTTAAACACAGTTCCTGACACCTGATTGGGTTTCAGAGCCTGCCAGTTCAACGTTGGCAT
>NC_044510.1:6247816-6275316 GCF_902362185.1 Chanos chanos
TGCGTCCGTTCTAAACTTAAAATGATCCAATTTCAGATTCCAAGAAAAAAGTAACATCTAAATACCGCTTTGATGAGAAAATCCCTTCAGAATAAATATGGCGTTGACTTATTTTGCCTCCTATATGGTCATTTAAATAGATACTTATTTTTTTCCCATAGCCTTTTCATTCACAGGTTCATCACTCGGAATGTGTTTAGAAGCAGAACTAGACCACAGAGGAAGATGACTGTTCTCTTTGGTCTAAGTGCAGCTAATGGTCCAGCTATGTTCTTTCACACTTGATTTTTTCAAAAAAAGGAAATCCTACACAACTGTTACACAATTTGAAGAGTTGTTTCTCCCCGATACGTGAACTTGTGGTTACCAGAAGACTCAACCCCAAGAGACGATGTCGCGCCTCAAAATATTCGTCACCCCCACCCACTGTTAGACATCATTCACCTACGAATATCAGGAAGGTAAACAAGTCTAACCAAATCTAGAATGAAATTGAGGTTAATGGGGGTAATCACTATATCTTGTTGGGTAAAGTTTACATGTGGGATTTAGGGTTGAAATCTGGCACTCGTGTGCAGTGTGAAAAGATGTGTTGAACCGTCTGGTGCTGCTTGCCAACTGCTAATTTTGGTCGGTTGCGTGGATGAGAGAAAAAAGAGCGAGTTGCCAAGCATGGGATAACCGTGTATGGAGAGAGAAAAAGAAAAACAAAAAAACAAAAAGAGGAAAAAGAAATTCTTGGATTAAAAAGTGAACAGTTGGTTCTTATACCCTGACAAGTTGAGTTTTTATGAACTATGTGTCCTTTGGCACATAGCACATTTTATGGAATGAGTTGATTTCAGGATCTCACTTGACCTTGAGTCAGTCAAAAACATTGTAATTTTGGTTATCTGATACAGAGTGTGAAGTTTTACCTGATCACAGACCAGTTCCCATTTCTTCTCATTGTCATACTGACTAAGAAGCTTCATCTTATCGGGTGGCAGGTTCATGGAACTCTGGGGAGAGAAAAATCGAGAGGGAGTCAAGCCTAAAAATATAATAATGTGATATGAAACCATTTTCAAAAGACACACAGATACACACACATGCGCGCGCACACAAACGTACACACACACACACACATGCACGTACACACACACACGCACATACACACACACACACACACACATTTTTTGCTCAACTGTGAGGCTAGAAAATGCACTCCCTGTGTATAATGAGACAGATTAAAACATTAAAGTTTCACCTCAGGATGTTTTCCTCTGTTTTTTCCTTTTTTTTTTCCTTTTAAATGAAAACTTTTTTTTTTTTTTTTACCCTTGGGTGCTTGAGAATAATGGCACGATGTTACCGTGGCAACGGCCCAGCCTTTGAAAAAGTCCGTGTATGACTTAATGGAACACACATTCAGCACTGTCAGGGTTCCCTAGAACAACTTTAAGATTTGTGACATTCATCAACCCCACCGCATGTGTTCAGTGCCGTTGGCCCGTGTTCAGATTTCACCAAGCTGCACAGGCGACATTTTCGAGTTACAGGACAAACAGAATATTCGTGCGCTGCCCTGTGTATTATACATGTGATTTTTTAATAGAACCAAAGTTTGTCGATTTCTGAAGCTAAAACAATAAGTTGGCATCAGTAAATCATGTGTAATATACTCTTAAAGACATATGCAACATGTGTGTAACATGCCTTTGGAGTTAACATCAGTTTTCAATCATGGAACATTCTGGAACTGCCACCCTGGTGCTTAGGTTCAATGCACGTATTTAATTATCATGTTATTACATCAGCAGTCATCCTAGGTAAGCCCAGCATTACCTTAAGAAAACTGATTTTTACACTCATAAAACTGCTGTTTCTTCACTGATGCAGCTTTAACTTAATTAAGATGGCATGATATGAATTTCAGTTCAATTCTCAAACAATGTGTATTACTTCTTTATGTTACAGTCTGCATACTTTCCATAGCAAACTTCTTCATTTAAGGTCAATAATGCAGGTGATGGCCAAGTGTCTAGTGAAGTGGTTTAACTATGTAAGGGAGGGGTAGCAAGACATTCGCTTCTGCAAAGATGAACTATAACCTTTGACCTAACTATTGATCGGTGGCGCGGTGGGTAGCACTGTTGCCTCACAGCAGAGAGGTCCCGGGTTCGATTCCCGGCTGGGCAGCCAGTGAGTTTGTTCTCCCCGTGTCTGCTCTGGTTTCCTCCCACAGTCCAAAGATATTCCAGTTAGGTGTGAGTGTGTTTGTCTGTGTGTCTGCCTTGCAATGGACTGGTGACCTCCTCTAGTCTGTTGGGTCGCTTCTTGGATACACAAGGTGTAGTTGACAAAACCATAGAAACGATGTAAATAAGTATATGTCTTGGTTGTTATCAGTTAACAATGTTTGAGCATGAAATCACAAAAAAAAAAAAAAAAAAAAGCCACAGCCTTTTACCACAGGTGACGTTCGCCGCGGTTCCTTTTCCTCATCTGTGACTTGGTGTTTTCATGTCGTTAACTAATGGATATGTTTTACATAGATGTCTTCATTTCGCTGGTTACAGTGAACCACAGAGGGACTTGTGGCGTATATGAGTGTGTTTTCTCTCTCTCTCTCTCTCTCTCTCTCGATCGAAGGCATCAGAAAGCTAACACATCCCCACCCTGTTCTTACTCCAGGACATGTTCAGAAGTTTGAAACAGTAAGTTTATGATGGCAAGTTTGCGACGGAATAATCAATAACTGTTTATAATGCTTCAATATATTCATGGAAAGTTGTCTCTTTTTTCCCTGTTGAACTCTGTTCTTAGAATCATGTCTGTGGTGGAACACGATGCATTTCACGGGCTTTGAAACATCGTGATTCTATCAGTTAGCATTGCTTGATGGGGAAACTTTTGTAGCACGCCAAGCTAGTTCAAATCTTAGCCTGTATTACTCCCAATGTTTTTGATTGTAAAGACACTGATGTTAGCATTTCTGAAACTCAGGTATTACAGCTAGCAAAGTGCTCCGAATACCCATTCATAGCATTTCTTTAACATAAAAGAGGGAAGACCAATAATATATAAGTGATACAAATAAATCATAATATCTGAATAATATATAGTAATAAGTGACACAGACAATAAATAAGTTGTACATAAGGCTAAAAACACTAGTTGGTCCAAATCTAAGGGTATGTTTTGAATTACAGTTTAATATTTGTCTGACATGTTTTTAATAATAGTGAACTCATTAAAAATTCAGAGAGTGGATCTTGTTTTAGCGGTGAGAGGGCACTACAAACCTAACACAGAAGATACCTTAGTGATGCCCCAGGTTATGGTTAAACTTGACAATATGTATTTTTGAAGACACAGTGTATAATGTAGAGGTGGAGAGGAAATGCTTGTTCAGTCAAGACGTGACGGCAGAATTGTGGTTCTAAAAATCACCAGCCAAAGACCAGATCAGAGCAACCAAAGTCCAACCACGTTTACAACACAATCACACGTTGCACCAAAGAAACTGGTATGTGTTTTGCTGATTATGGAAAAAGGCTGGGGCAGATTGCTTGGCGTGTGCAGTATTCAGGGGCACCATCTGTGTGACGTGTCAAACTGGAATTTTTTGTCAGATTTTTCGTTAATAAAGATAAACAACTTTCAATTTTCATAAATGCTTGAATATTCTCAGATTTAAAAAAAAAAAGTGTGAAATGTTTTTTTTTTTTTAACACTTATTAAATGTATATGAAAAATATATCTATAAATATATAATAATCCATAAAGAAATGTATAGAACGTGGTTCAAAACTTAATAAATGTGTGAAACATTTTCAGCATTTAACACGTTCTCAGATTTAAGCGTGAAAGGAATTGGACATTTATGTCTATTTAATTTGGCCCCCCCCCCCCCCCGGACATACATCATGTATGTCTGCATTCGGCTTTTTAAATTGCTTATTTATAATCTTCTACGTGATTCCCGTGTTCGTCTCAGTGAGACCTACTGTGGCTTTGAATGAACTCAAAGTGTACCACTGACAAACTGGATTACAACAGCTCAGTAACACCTGCCAATAGGTCGTTTCTAACACCAGAGCTCCAGCTACTCTGGTCCGCAGGAAAGGGTGGAGTGACAAACGAGGAAACCGAGGGTGTTTGCTCTATCAGGCAGTTTGCGGCTTCCGCCAAATGTACACTTCAGAAAGCGAAAAGAACCTGCCGTGACAGACGGAGCAGCTTTCTGATGGGTGGGGACGGGGTGGAGAAGCTACGCCTGGTTCAGTACTGAGAGACCATCACAAAGACAGCGAGCAGAAAACGGATGTCGCTGCAGCATAATAAACAAATGAGTACACCGACGAGTGGGATGATCGTATTCTTTAGACTGGAACTCACACGAGATGCTAAAACTACAAATGCAGTTAGGTTCTTGAGGAGGAGCAGCAGCGTGCCACTTCTAATAAAACGTGCTAAAAATTCGAGAGTAAAGTCACGCGTCTGTCATTTTCGTGATGACCTCATTTTTTGGGTGGCGAGCGTGTGCGTGTGGAAAGAGTCGAGACATGTCACAAGGAACTAATGCACGCTCACAAACGTTTGCACTCGTCCGCTCATTCATACACACTCTCTCCCTCTCCTCATCATGAGAATAGTGAGTATGGAGAGGAAGTTTGTTATGTTCCAGTCCACATGCAGCTTGTGACAGGCCATCATCCTAATCCTCCTGTCTGACACACACACACTCACATGTGTCACTCATTTGATCATATGTGAAACAAAAGGGAAAGAAGCAGTGCCAGTTGGAAGATTCGGAAACTGTGTGTGTTCCCTAGGGGTATGTCTGTCACATGCACACACACACACACACACACACACACACACATGCCTTAGCTTCTGGATATAATATAGTACAGTATTATGATAATGTAACTGAGTTTTTCAACCGACTTAATATAATGGATTTTACCAACAGAACAGGTAAGATTTATCTGAACCAAACAGCTCAAAAGAATATTCTACATATTGACTGAACTTATTTTTGAAACTTCTCTCTTGTTGAGTGTCCTGTGACTCTTTCAAAATTGCCCAATTTGAAAGCACAACTTAACCAGTTCCTCTAAACTAGGCTCTACATAGCAGTTGCCCCATCACCTAAATGTGTTAAGGTTTATTTAACCTTGTTGGTCTTAAATAAATGTCTCAGGCCAGACAAGTCCTAAAGTAACACATTAAGGCATTATTCAGTAAGGTTATTTGGTTCAAATCAAAGACCTGGATTGCAATCTTTCTAAGTCAATGTGTGTGTGTGTGTGTGTGTGTGTGTGTGTGTGTGTGTGTGTGTGTGTGTTTCACTCACCAATACCACATTGAAGCGTTCCTCTAGCTCCTCTTCAGGTGGCATGGGCAGTTTTGGTGGAGGGCTCTTCCTTTTTGGCGTGGTTGGGGTACGGTTGACCCCTCCGGTTGAGCCCCGGGTCTCCTGTCCCTCCACCTGCTCTAGTCCTCCTGCTGCGTTACCCATGACCAACCTCTGTAGGAAAGCCAGGACACTAAACTATTCCAACAATAGCCAACTACAGTTCAAAGTGAAGACTTTCGTTGTAACGGACGCAGACAGATTCGACTGTTCTCTGTCAAACACTGAAATATCTCCAGGAGATAGCGAGTGTTCTCCTTTGTTCCGGAAACCCTTTCAAAGTCACACAGTCAACCCCAGACCAAGGGGGAAAAAAAAAAAACTCAAGAGATTGAAACAACCAGGAAAAACTAAAACTGCAAAACAAAAAAAAAAACTCTGTGTAAGCTAAACTGTAGAATTTCCAGAAGCTGGTAATCTTGTATCACCCCAGCAAAAAGAGCATCGGTAGAAGAAGTTGAAAAGTTAACTCTAGGGAAAAAAACAATGTCAATTGAGTAATCATTTGCATTTCAAAATGGAGGGAAACCACATGTGTACCCGAAAAACAAAACAAAACAACTTAAACGTAGTCCGATATAATAAGGAAACTAGAAATCTGCCAAGCTGAAACTTCCAGAAATCAAACACGACTGTAGTCCACCAGAACTCAAAGACTTTCGCTCTTCAAGATCCTCAGTATGACAACATGGTTGATGCACAAAGCTGAAGAGACTCTATGTCAGCTGCTGATGCGAATGTGTGTGTGTGTGTGTGTGTGCGTGTTTTGACCATTTTCTCTTTCCGCTCTGGTTAATCCACTCCAAGTCCGATGTCTGATCAAGGTTTCAGGTGGTTCCCTCTGCAAAAGCCATTGTATGTTCAACCATCCAGAGATGCCTACTTAGAGAGAGAGACTGTCTTTGCTTTTTCTTTTTAAAAAAAGTCGCTTTATAGAGTGGAGGGAGGGGCAAGAGAGGAAGAGAACGACCAAAACTGCAAGAGCAAAACCACAAAGAAAAGCAGAAGCTGCAGCTTCCTGAACACAAGAGAGAGAGAGAGAGAGAGAGAAAAAAACTGACATATAGATACAGAGAGAGAAAGAAAGAAAAGGAAGAAAGAAAGAAAAAAAACTTAGGGTGGTGGTGGGTAACAGTAACATTAAGTAAGGACTTATGGAGCAAACAGATAGACTCTGAAAGATGTGGGGGAGACTAATACTGTTAAATCAAAGAGATGACCTTTTTGAGCTGACAAAGAACGGTGACCCTTATTCGCCTTACGCCATACGAGCATCACGCTACCTATTGCAACATTTGGTCACAGAGAGCCTTACTCTATTCAGTTAGTTCTCTAAATCTCGTGAGAACATTTCACTGTAAACGTGATACGTGCATATAGAGTCCACTTTGCTGATACAATTTTATAGATGACACTAAGATGGGAGGTTATTTGTGCACCACAAAGCAATACCAAGGCCACGTAAAGTGCCAGTTCTCGGCAATGACATAAATACAACAGCGACATCTACAGGCAGAAATTATTTTCTGGACATATCCGTGGCGAGAATCGTTAGTCCTCTGAAGTGACGGTGTATCAGCCTTCAGTTACTGAATATGTTGAACCGAAATGTTGTTCATACGAGTAGTACTCACCAAAGACAAGTTACACTACGAGACGGACAGTTAACACTTTAAATATATTCACGCTGATCTTGATATTGTTTGCAGAGCCTCGTATCCTTTATATAAATAAAATCAGACATCAAATGTAAATTTATTAATTATTCTGCCATTTTATTAAACGCATGTCAGTCAGAGAACACCAAAGATTTCGGTACAACAACTTCAAAACATAACTCATAAAAGTGAAGTGAAACTGTAAATCGAGACCTTTTAGGTAATAAAGTTTAACACTCTAATCTTACCTTTAGTGGGATACAGAATGCCATTTTAATGTACCACCGCTTCGTCCCAGGCAACTCTGACAGACATTACTCGGAGATAACATATTAGGATACGTATACGTTCATAAGTTAATAAGAGCGCAAACGTTTCATTTGAACTCAAGGAAATCACCTGAACAGGTAGGAAGGAACTGAGTGATGATATGTCGCATAAATTACGCTAGAGGCCGTTGTTTACACCAAAAATGTTGGCTTCCCATAATGCGTATTGTGTTTATTCAAAAATGACGGAACTTAGCGCTTCCCCCGAAGATCCGTGGAACAAAGTAAGCCAAACAAGTTAACTAAAATAACGTATACTGATAAGATGGGTAGGGTTTTGGACTTCATCATTACCTTTTCTTTGATTACTTATTTAGTGAATTTGATCAATAAAAAATATGTCGTTCAGTCAAGCTTTTTTTTTACTGGCTGCAATCTTGCAGTCCGTGTCTGAGCAAGGAAACCCAGCCAAAGAAATTTCCAGCCAGCAAAGCTAAACAAGAACAAGCAAGTCAACAGAGGTTAGCGTTAGCATATACAGCTTATACGGTAACTGTGAGTAGCATAAAGCTAAAATGTAATGTAGCTTGGTTTAGCTATCTACTAGCCAGCTTAGTATCGCCAAGATGAATACAGCCCAAGTAAGTTATTTCTTTTTAACAAACTTTCAGCTTGGGTATTGGTTGTCTTTGACTGTCGATTGGAAAGTTAACAGAGTCGTCTTCTGTTTTGTACTATTAAGAGTTCCGAATATGGCTAAGTTTCGGTGAGTTGAGTAACATTAGGCTAAATGGCACTGTGACAGATAGTGTAGCATAGCTAACGTGTTTATAGCATAGCTACCCTCTTTGTTAACATTACGCAAAATATAAAATTAATCGAACTCACAACGTTTGATAGGTTAAAGTGGAGATGTTTATGACTGGACAACAGCATGTTTAGATAGTATTAGTAATGTAAGTAACGCCATTATTTATTAATACAGCAAACTTTCACTTCAACTAAGTTACAGCTGAGCTAAGAGTAATTTAACCAGTAGTTTGTCATTTGGGTTTAGCTTTATGCTATTCAAGCTTACGTAGAGACCATGCATCACATTCTCCTAGTTCTACATTTTAAGGGGAATTCGTCTATGTTACTCTGTCCCACTCTCTGGCAGACTTATATAGTTAGCTAACCGAACAGCTTAACAGTTTTGTTTTTCTTTACTCTTTTCGCCAGTAACCTTCACGGTTTCACTTCTTTACATACTTCTATGGTATTGTCTATGCGGGGGATACGGTATTTTAGTGTGTTCTGAAGTCCATCTGTTCTTAACTAATTGGTTTAGTGTGACGCTTCATGTGACTGCGCTTTTAATTTAACCTAGCTCGTCTGACAGTTACACATCTTATCAGTCTACTCAAATGGATGTGGGCTGGGGATCATCAAACATATAAACTTAGACAATCGTCGTAACGTTCAACGTTAGTTTAAAGGGAAATTAGTTATCGAGGCCATGTCGCTGCAGGGAGGGCAGGTGTCCTACATAATATGGTAAAAGAAAGTCTAGCTCATATCCACTGTGGATGGAGGGATATATCTAGGTCGTCTTTGGATGGGTCACACAGCTTTCTCCAAGAGAATAATTCATTGATAACACCCCCCCCCCCCCCGTTTTTCGGTTGTGTTGTCGCTGTTTTCATATATTCACCTGGCTTTTCTCCATTGACACTACTCCCCACCATGTCCAAGCAAACGGACGGCGCGTTTAGTGACAACGGCTTTGAGCACAGTAAGTATTACTACTATGCAAACCATAACTTCTTAGTGTTTGAATATTTTCAGTTTAGTTTATATTATATGCATAATTAGTATTTTTTTTTTTATCACATTAATTACTGTAGTGAGAAAGTAGTAGTGAGGGGGCTATACTTTGTATTAATTTCAGATGCTAACCGTCATAATAACTTTGGTCACCCAAAACATTTATTATGGAAACGAACTAGATTTACTGAAATGTAGCACAACGCATTTTGAATGCACCGCTTTCTCTTCCTCGTCATTATTCTCTGTTTTTTTAATGTATTTGTGTCTTGGGAATGTATTGAACTGTGTAATAATGAAACTCAACTGATTTTACCCTGTGTTTTGACTTTTGTCTGATAGTTCTTGCTGAAAACCCGCATAAGGGAACCGTTGTCTCCAGAGCCAACAGTATCGGATCTACAAGTGCCTCCTCCGTTCCGAACACAGGTGGACCGTTGTTTTGTTCATACAATATCGATGTCTTTGATTTAAAAGTAATTTTTAAACAATTACCCTTTGACTTTTTTTTTTTTTGCTTAGAAACACCTTTGTCTTTTCAACCAGTCTCTATACGTAATTCTTGCTGCAAATGCATAGTTTATGTTTGTGTATGATATGAGTTGTGTCTCCCACACGGCAGCAGAACAAGGTTTTGATAATGAAGACAAAATAACAAACGACTTTTTCTTCATTGTGTTGCGTAGCTCATTCAAACAAAGATTAAGGCTGATTTTGAATTAAGTTAACGAAGACTGTCATGAACTAAAAAATTAATTATGTTTCTCCATTCAAAATGCAGATTTATGAAGAATTGAGCTTTACTTATGTCTGAGAAATTAGATCTATGTGACTTAAAAAAAAAAAAAAAAGAAAATCAAACGACTACTTTTGCTTTTATCTGTTTTTATGTCCCTGTTTTTGCATTTGGGCTCTGCTATACTTTGTTGTTGCTAAATTTCAAAAGGTCCGGTTCACTATGGTTGTGCTTTGAACGGTCAGCGTTCCTACACTTGCTGATTTCAGTGTCACTCAAGGCTTTTGCCCGCCTCTTTCGATAATCCTCGCTTTTTCCATTGACTACTGTACTGCTTTCATTGCGTACACAGATGATGAAGACAGTGACTACAGACATGAGGCGACCTACAAAGACTCTTACAAAGACCGCAGGAGGCAAGCACACACACAGGCTGAGCAGAAACGCAGAGACGCCATCAAGGTGTGTGAGGGGAGTCTGAAGGAAGGGAACAAAAAGAGAGAGAGAGAGACAAAGAAAGAGTTTATAACAGGGAAAAAAAAAACGTTTGGGTGACATTGAAAGATGGAGTAAGAGAGGGTAGCGTTCCTCTCGGCCCCTTAAATGTCTTAGCTGAGTTCTTGTAACAGCTTTTTAAAGTTAATCATATCAGGAATCAGTCCATACATTATTCAGGTTAGAAGAGATCACCGCCAATTCAAACTTGAACAAAGACTTCAAAGTACAAGGTTAATTATTTTATTCGACCTGTCTCACCCTGATAACAAGGGACGTTTTATGGAACAGGTCAGTTTCTCAGAACAGGTCAGGCTAATGTTTTTGTTTGTGTCTTTTGGTGAATAGTAGAGATTTAATGGTTCACCTTATTCACGGTTTTCACCATATTCACGGTTTTGTTTGTAACTTTTTTTCTTTTTTTCTTTTTTTTTTTTTTTCCGTATTTTGGCGACAGCGGCCCGGTTTGTATCACAGTTGGGCTGGAGAGTAAATCGAACAAACTCAAAACAGTACAACTCATACATTTTTCTCTCTCTCTATTTCAACATACACAAGTTTTACACAAAAATAATGCATTTAATACAAAAAGCAAAAAAAAAAAAAAAAGCCTGTCAGAAAGTGAGAGTGAAATAGAAATGAAATAGTAAAACATCAGGACATTTTACAGTAAGGTTCTTCTTTAAAAAAAAAAAAAATTACTGCAAAAAAACTACACCTGATGAGCGGTTATTTAAAGTTCTAAAAAAAAAAAAAAAATCAGATGAACAACGGGAATGTGGCTCAAACATGCCATTTCAGCAGAAACAAAAGAAAAAAACATACGCAGACTGCAAACGGATGACCAGCCTCTCTGATCTTTTTCAGATTAATACGCATCCACTTCAGTTTAAGAAACAAAATTAAGCACGTAGAGAAACCTAGAGATTAGATCTGCTGTATTCGTCTATGTAGATTCATATATTCCAATACAATTTATGTATGGTTTGAGTAATGGCACCATGTTTTTTTTTTCTTGTTATTTATAAATGGCCGCTTGGCCCGTATTGTCATTGAAGCTGTCGTAATAATCTGCTCTCTCGAAGCATATGCACACTGAATGATGACCACAGCGCATATGTTTTCTCACAGCCAGAAATGAACAACAAAAAGCCATATCGGCTTCATATTACAATAATGTTATGCTTAATGATCAAAAGCACAAACGGTGTGGAGTGTAGCTCTGTGCTAAGAATATGTGTTCCCTTAAGAGCCGCCAGTTCTTGGTTTCGGTACAAAGCTGTTAACCCCTAATGGGTAAGATCTCTTACCCTGTGAATCAGCACGGAGAGAGAAAGTTATGTGAAATTTAGTTGTGTGTGTGTGTGTGTGTGTTTGTGCGCGTGTGTGTGTGTTTTGTCCCACAGAAAGGCTATGATGACCTGCAGGCTATCGTTCCCACCTGTCAGCAGCAGTCTGAGTTTGCCATGACCACACAGAAGATGAGCAAAGCCACGGTGCTGCAGAAGAGTAAGGCAGTTTTAACGCTTTACTATATCCCATAAATCACTCTGCACTGGGATACACAGCAGGATCAGTCACTCTGTACTGGGATACACAGCAGGATCAGTCACTCTGTACTGGGATACACAGCAGGATCAGTCACTCTGTACTGGGATACACAGCAGGATCAGTCACTCTGTACTGGGATACACAGCAGGATCAGTCACTCTGTACTGGGATATACAGCAGGATCAGTCACTCTGTACTGGGATACACAGCAGGATGAGACAGTCTGTACTGGGATACACAGCAGGATCAGTCACTCTGTACTGGGATACACAGCAGAATAAGTCAGTCTGTACAGGGATACACAGCAGAATAAGTCAGTCTGTACTGGGATACACAGCAGGATAAGTCAGTCTGTACTGGGATACACAGCAGAATAAGTCAGTCTGTACTGGGATACACAGCAGAATAAGTCAGTCTGTACTGGGATACACAGCAGAATAAGTCAGTCTGTACTGGGATACACAGCAGAATAAGTCAGTCTGTACTGGGATACACAGCAGAATAAGTCAGTCTGTACTGGGATACACAGCAGAATAAGTCAGTCTGTACTGGGATACACAGCAGAATAAGTCAGTCTGTACTGGGATACACAGCAGAATAAGTCAGTCTGTACTGGGATACACAGCAGGACTGTCCAGGCTTTTATAGCATAGCTTTCTGACCCTCCCAACTGCCGTAAGCATGAGGACTCATATCTCTAATGTTTCTTCCATAGGGAAGAACCATAACGCTGAAGAGAATTAACTTAGAGTGCTCCACCTATTTCACGTCAACATAGTAGTAGTGTGTTTGTTATATATATATATATATATATATATATATATATATATATACACACACACACACACACACACACACACACATAATGTGTGTGTGTGTAAAAGAGAGCTTTCACATTTAATTATGTGGTTTTGAGACTAGTTTGACTTGACAAAACTAAGACCCTTTAAATGGTCAGTGATTTGTCGATTGTGTGTGTTGTAGCGATCGACTACATTCAGTTCCTGCACAAAGAGAAGAAGAAACAGGAGGAGGAGGTGTCCACGCTGAGGAAGGAAGTCATGGCTCTGAAAATCATGAAAACGTGAGAGTGGGGCCAGGGGGGGGGGGGAGGGCGTCAGGAAGTGATTATGAAGCAACAAAGGAGAGAAAGAAAGAACATGTACTGTTTCCCTCCGTTCATTAGGCTGATTTTAACCGACAGTAATGCTTGTGAAAGACATGGTAACTCACTGGGCAAAACCCCTTAAAACCGTCTGACTTCCATCACCCAGTTAAATATAATAATAATAATAATTATTATGATTAAAAGAAGTATAGGTCTAAATGTTCCTCAGTTCTAGTCGTGTGGGGTGGGTGGTGTTGTGCATCAGTTAAAAGACTATGCAGCTTTGATGGGGTTAGTCTCAGCACAGAGAGCAAAGCATATTAATGATATGATATGAAGATAACACTTGTTTTTACCTTGCGCGATGGTGAAGTATATACGATACTGACAATATTTTAACGTTAATGTTACCAACATTCTACAGTAGCCAAAGATAGAAAGTCCAGTCAACAAAGTGGGGTTTTTCAGTGTCCTTAATGTGTGAGATATAGTGGCTCATTTTTTTTTGTTGCAAATCCGGGGACACTTGGTCATCGTGAGTAAGCCTAAGTGACTTAAAAATGAAATTAGTCATGTTTGCTTGCTTTTTTAACAACATTAATTTGTTTAGCTGCGTTAGTGTATTCGCCTGGTCTACTGTATGACAGACTCCATGTTAGAGGCATCCTTTAGAAATCAGTCCACAACTCACGATTGTTGCATGTTTATTTCATCACAACAACAGGTGGGGAAGAAGATTTGCACAGTGAAATAGCCTACAATAATAAAGTATACGCATATTCTATAATTTCCCCTCGGGATTCTTGACATTCCCTTGGGATTAGTGTTTCTTATCATTATTCGATAATCCACAATGTAAGGACTAATCCCTGCTGTCGCGATCCTTCCTCTTGTTTACCAAGGGCTCTACCTGGAAACTGAGTGCGTGCGTGATCTAGCGTCACGCCATTAACGAGCGCTCGATGTTAATGTAGAAACTCGAGGAATAATGTAACTGCTCGAGTGCTCGAATACTCTGTGCAACCCCTAAAATATAACAAAATAATATATATATATATATATATATATATATATATATACACAAGATATATCATATCTTACTGCATTTTCATATCAGTACAGGGTTGGGCTGTGCAGTTTTAGAAGTCTGGGTAATGTGTGTGTGTTGGTGAGCTGTGTAAGACAGAAGCTTGTATGAGGCCAGGAGTTGAGCTCATCTCGACCCCTCAGTGTTTTATCTCAGTCCTGCTCCTCCTGCTGCTGGACCAGAGATAACAATGCCAAACCCCAAACTGGGAACCAGTCCCATTTGACCTACCTTATCGGCTAGGGTTTGTGATGCCTCTTCCCCCGCGGCGTGTGGAAAACGGAGCATGTCCCGCTCGTATCTTATTACTCACCCAGCAAAATCTCAGAATAAACTAAACTGAGGGTGGTATAAAGGAGGATCTTCAGGGTGTGTGTGTGTATGTATATGAAGGTTTTTGAATGGAAATTTGTGGAGTGTTTGTGGGGGTGCTGTGTTCTCTCAGGGTTGTTTTTTTGGTCTGTTTATTAATTTACTGGGGTGGGGGTGGAAGGGGGGGTCCTCTCACAGGTGTTTGCTCATACTGTGTACATGTGTGTGTGTATGTGTGTTTTTTTTTCCTTCAGGAATTACGAGCACATCGTGAAGGCTCACCAAAATAATCCCCAGCAGGGAAACGACCAGGTCTCAGATCAGGTCAAATTCCGAGTGTTCCAGAACATCATGGACTCTCTGTTTCAGTCCTTCAGCGCCTCCGTGTCCGTAAGCAGCTTCCAGGAGCTCTCCGCCTGCGTTTTCGGTTGGATCGAGGAGCACTGTAAACCCCAGGTAAAACACACGACACACACCTCCATTCACTTACAACACACGACACACACCTCCATTCACTGACTCAGCAAACCCAGGCATCTCAAATGCATTTCAAATTTGTCCTGCGGTCAAAGCGGCCGATTAGCTGGGTACACCGTCGCCCGACGGGAAATAACGGCACGGCAAACGTACTGTGAATTCCATATCTCTAGTGCCACAAAAAGGAACTGTGATAGTAATAATATTAATAATATTAATATTAATAATAATAATAATAATAATAATAAAGGCCATCCTGTTCCCATGGAAACCAGCTCTGTAGGTAACCTTTCATTCGTCGGTTTGTTTATGATGTGTGTATGTGACCGTCTCTTCCTCCTCTTCTCTCAGACACTGCGGGAGTTTGTGGTGGGGGTCCTGAGGCAGCTGAACGGGCAGATTTACTGAAACTCTGGAGCGGGGGGGGGGGGGGGGTTGGATTTGGAGTCTCTCCTTACCTGGAGCTCTCAGGGTGCGCTAGCAATCACACCCTTATACTTTTTACCCCTCAAACTCCGCCCCCCCCCCCCCCCAAACCCCCAATGCAGAGTCCAAACCCCGAGTGACCTCTTACTTATCAACACGCAAACAGAGGCTGGAGCTGAGTGGGCGACGTCACAGCATTACCACTGTTTATGGCTCCTCTCACACGCAGCTGCTGTTGACTGGGCTGTGTTCAAAACCTTCAAACATTTAAGGACGATTGTAGCGGAATACAGAGCCATATTTTCTGTTGCTTGTCAGCCATAGAAGAATGAAGGCGTTGTATATTTGAGCCCAATGTAAAATTCTTACGTTGAAGGCACCAAAACATGTCAAAGGAACCCAAAATGTTGCAGTGTTTTGAACACATCTTAGTCCCTCAGTGTTTTTCTGTGCCCAGCTTTGTGGGCATTCAGCCCAATGCAACGATACCAGTGTTCTGTCTCTTTAAAAGGGTGTGTATTCACGTCTGCCTATTTCTGTGCTTTAGGGAAAGAGAGAGAAAGAGTGTGTGTGTGAGAGAGAGGGAGAGAGAGTGTGTGTGTGTGTGAGAGAGAGAGAGAGAGAGTGTGAGACACTTTGCTTACCTCTTATCAAACATACTTTTGTGGGCAATATGAATTGTGATATGTTGTCTGAAAACCATTATGTGCAAGTCTGTCTTGTTATTTTGTTTTGAGTTTTTTGTGTGAAGACACAGTAATCTTTACCTCTCCTGTTAGTTGTTCAAAACACCGCTTAAGATGAGTAACTTTACGCGAGTATAGAATATCGCCTGACTGTCTTCTTTATGATTTAAAGGGAAACTGGAGTTTTAAAAAAAGTGGGGGAAAAAAACCCCATCGAGAGTCTAAGTGGGTTTTTTTTTTGTCTTTGAATGTTATGGTATAATCTGACGGTGCAGTTAGTGTTGGCCTTTAGCAAATAAAGTAGCCATCAAACCATACTTAAGTGCCTTTTATTTTTGGCCACACTGGAAAACAGTGTCATGACAACAAGATGTTCACCGTGTTTGGTTAGAAAAAAAAAAAAGGTTTTCAGTTTCTCTTTCGATGACGGCACTCTCTGTCAAAGACTTTGCGGCCAAAGATTGTGAAAAAGATTATATATATACACACACACACACACACACACACACATATTTTATATATATATATATATATATGTATATGTATATATGTGTGTGTGTATATATATATATATATATATATATATATATATATATAATGTATCTATCTCACATGTACAACCACTCAAGAAAAATCCCCTGGTCTTTCTTTTGCTTCTCCTGATTTCTGAGCAGTTTTAATCTTGGACTAAAGATGCTACACTAAAGTTTGAGTTTCAGAATTTCCATGATCTGTACGGTGGTGATGTACATACTTAACCAGTGTTTTGAAGACGACTCGGTTCTGTTCTGTCCTGTACAGTTCTGTGTGGGTCAATGCTTCGTTCAGTTATTTGCATTTGCGTGTGTGTGTGTGTGTGTGTGTGTGTGTGTTCATGGATGAACTTTTTTTTTTTGTATTAATCATGACACAGTTCAAGCACAAAGACACGGCAGGATAGTTTAAGTTCTTGACAAAATCACTCTCTACTGCTGAATCTCAAAACCAAAAGCAACATTCTGTCTGCTTAGAATGTAATATCAAAGAAAAACTAAAATGAGGAATTCTTCTTTTTTTTTTTTTCGTTTTATCAGTAATAAGATTCGAAAAACTTACTATTGATAAAACTCAGGAAAATGTGATCATGCCTTTACATGCACCCTCAGGTCATTTTGGAGAAAAAAAAAAGAGAAAAAAAAAAAAAAATCATGGCACAGTTGCTGAATTGACCTGTTGTTTATGTTTCGTTTTGTTTTCTTTGTAAAGGGATGTTTTTCTGTTCTTAGCCATAAAGAGGAGGAGATGGTGATGTCGCTTGTTTGAAATACTTTTCAGATGTGCTGTTGAAATGAAATTGTATTATGTTCTTAATGTGTGTTTGCTGACACAGACGAGAAAAGTTGATTACAAATATTTTTGTATGGCTTATAATTTGTAATTGGAAAATAAACGTCCAACATTTACACACACACAGTCTTTGCGTCTTTGTAGCACATAAATTAAGCTGGATAAATAACAAACACAAACAGGTTTGTGAATAAGGCAGCAGCGTCTACCAGGGAGCTGTTTCGTTTTCCGATCATTCTCAAATCGCAAGCACTCTGGCACAAGATGTCTCCACGGCAACCGAAACCGCAAACGATCACTGATAAGCATCAGTCATTTACATCAGAGACTTGGCAAGGTCACCTTACAGTCCTCATCTGTTTCTATGCCAACTTCCTCCTGGTAAATACAAACACACACACATACATACATACATACATACAGGTTCCAATTTAGCAATGTCAGCTATTTAGTACAATAACTAAATAGAAAAGAAAAAGTTTAGTAATATTCCAAGGTCAAGATTTCAGAGTTCTTGCTGGGGAATCAGTTACCTCTCACTCCGTGTCCAATCTGTAACCGCTCTGATGTTAACCAAAGCATAAATAAAATCCCACACTTAGCTTCCCAGTGACTCTCCCATTAAGCTAACGGTTTATTGCCACGACTCACCACAAACTGCTTCTTGCTCTTGGGGTAGCCTTCTAAAATAGCCCCCATCATATCCGACGCCTGTTTGGGCACAAGTCGGGGGAAAAAAAAATAAAACGGTAACAACTGCATTTCCCTATCATTATAGACAAACAGCATTTTGCAAAAGCACTTCAATAGATTTTCGAGCCGTAAACAAAACAAACAAACAAAGCCGTAACTTTGCCAGTCAAAAAATAAACAAATAAATAAATTCAGAAGGGCAAACGTGTAGTGAAAGTTCAGCGGCTGAACAACGCATAGTCACTGTAAACGCTATTACAAGTACACTGCTGTATGTGCACGCACAGTTCTGACTGGTCCGCCCGACATCTCTGTGTATGGAGTGGTGTGTGCGTGCGTGTGTGTGTATGTGGAATATGAGGAACAAAGGGAGGCTTTTACCAGTCTCTTCCTCTTTCTCCATTCTTTCACGTAAACATTCCTCTCTTTATAAACCTGCAGGACGAGAAAAATCAGCTCTGATAGCACAGATTCCAGATAGCATCTCATCCTTCACAACAAGTGGCATGCCAATATGAAGGTGGCTCATATAACTAGGAAAACAAGGAGACTGTAAAAAAAATGTTCTTTTTTTTTGATGGGAAAACAGGTCAAGTACTCTTTTAAAACTTTCGCAAATTTGTTTCACATTACTTATTTTAAGATTAGAAAGTGTATTTCATCATTCCTTTCAGTGTTTTTTTTTTGTTGTTGTTTTTTGACTCGCTTCTAATATGATGCAGATGCGTCTGCCGCAGGTCGTCATGACAACATACCCGGATTGACCTCTTACCTTTTCTTTTTCCTCGGGAGTTACGTGATTTGTCGCCGTCTTGATCTTCTGCAGTCTCTCTCTGTATCCGGCACATTCCGCTTTCAGTTCCTCAATCTCTGACATCATTTCCGGTGTAGTTAAGGAGCTGTTGAGTTCTTTCAGCTCTGTGAGAGGACAGGAGGGAATGAAGGAACAGATAAAAGAAAACAAATACACACACACACACACACACACATACACACATACCTGTATCCAATTGTCTGCAGTTCTGTAATACTGCCTGTACTTGTGTGTTAAGCTCAGAGATACGATTGTCCATCTCTTTCAGTTCAGCATCACTCACATCTGCAAACTGTGCCTAGAGGGAAAAACATCACTGCATTGTTCATTCATTGTTCAACAGTAATAAAGATCAGGACACCAACACAGTTATAGTAGAGTTATACAACAACTCAACCAAACCACTGACCCTAAATCTAAAGACATTTTTGAGGCAAAAACACAGACAACTGTGAAGCTCACAGGTCATTTTTGTCATTATAACACAGCTTTTGTTTTAAGAGCGGGAGACCAGCGTATTCAAAGAAAAACTCCAATCCCCTGGAAGAGACTTAGAGTTAAGGCTTGGGTCCGGAGTATTTATTTGGTCTTTCTATCACTGCGTTATGGCCTTTACGCAGTTCTGCTGTTGATTAATACGATTGATAAGTTATCGATGGTTAGTTCACGGTTTGGGGGGGGGGGGGCTTACCTGGTCTGCGAAGTAGATTTTCTGTTTGCCGTAGACCTTCTCTTTAATCTTTCCGTCCTGAGCCAGCTGTTCCATGGCTTTGACCACTGCCTGTTGTATCATGGAACGTCGCCGACACATACAAGCAAAATCAAACTGCAATCACGCTATACACCATCGTTTACAAGTAACTGACTGATTTTTGCGTTTAACTAGAGTTCATTTTACACAAAGTGGGACATGTTATTACGTCTATGTCTACATTATGACATTAATCTTTGATAGCATGTAAACAGTTTTGTCAAGTTTCGGAGTCACCTTGCAAACAAGATGCTTGATTACATACGATTCGAAGCGTTATTGTCTTGTAAATGTCTTTACCGTTTTTCCAAAGCCGTGTTGCTTCTGCAGGTTTCCGAACACATCCTGAGCGCTGTAAGGCCGGTTCTTTTCATTCAGGTAGTCCAAAATGATCGCAGCACCTGCTAACAAAGTTGGATCAGACTGATTGCCTTAGATCACTTTAATATGACAAAAACGATGTGAAATGGTTGTACAATTAGACGTGATTATGAGGGCGTCTACTGTTAGGTTTTAAAACATCTTTCGTGCGTAAACATTCCTTGCTAAGGCAGACTCGCAACCATGATTCTCCTTCCTTTCTTATTTCTCCTCTTTACCTTTAGAATAAAATGTGACAGTGGATTTGGAAATTACGTACTGCCTGCATCTTTCTTGCTCATTTTCCTCGATGTTGGTTCATGTGAAAATAACAAAAAATGAGTTTTTTTTCCAATTACGTATTTTTCTGTTTCTCTGTTCACGTCTGTTTACTCCTCGATTTTCGCGCGCCGACAGCTCTCGGGTGTCAAGTTACATACGTCACATCCTGAAGCGCTGCTTGTGAGTTTATGGTCCTCATTAATGTGTACAATTTACGCAGACAATAACATTAAATTGTTTGAGTTGCTCTCTACTGGTGAACATGTGATTTTTTTTTTCATCTGTAAGGAAAGGAACGTCACACAACCCAAGGCAACTGCAGTCAGTGCAGGACAGGTTCAGTGTCTTGTAAAACTGTCACAATTTGAAATGGCAGATACATTTTTAGATAAATGCTCAAGGAATAAAGATTTCGGAGAATTAAACTGAGACTTTATTTCTTTTCATTTTACACATCAAAACATATTTAAAAAAAAACAACAAAAAAACAATTACACAGAGGAGATATACCAGAATGCAGAATGAAGCACGCCCTGTAAAATTTCTGGTGAAATGAAAACAGATGAAGAGAGAAAAATCAAAGCTTCAAAAGTCTTTTTTTTTTTTTTGTCGTTTTGTTGCAACAGATTTACACAGTCAGCAGTTTGTGTTTGTTTAAAAAAGGGCTTCCTAGGATTTCACTGGACTAATAATCACTACAGATCTCATTATCTGTACAATACAACTCAGTCATTCACTTACTCACACACACACACACACACACACACACAAACAAACAAAAATACTGGGCACCCTTTTCATTTCCTCACGAAGACCCATCAACCCAAATTTCACCAGCCCACTGTTTGCCCCAGTTCTTTGTTAAGAGTTTCCAACTGAGATTTAAAAGAGTTTGAATTGAGAAAAAAAAAATTACAACTACTTACGACCATTTTTTCCTCTTTCTCTTTACAAAAACACTGTTTAGGAAGGGACAGTTTTAGGAAAGGAGTGTGTCCACCTATTAAAGGGTAATCACATCCACAGATACAAAAATAATGACATTCAACACTCTCCGTTCTTTCGGAAAAGATACAAAAAAAACTGAACACTGAATTTTCTTTATCACTCTTCGTGAAAAGAGACTGAGTTAACGGACATGTGTCCGCCGAAAATGGTCATTATTTGAATAAACCTGGGGAGATGAAGCAAAACTAGGCTCGAAAAAGGTTTGACAATGGTTTAGGCTTTGAATTCCTCACTACCATATTAATCTCTAATCTCCCAGTTCAGTCTGAGAGTTCTTCATAGTTTCTGGAAGAAAAAGACACCTGTAGCAAAAGAAAAAAAAACCCATGGAACAGTTGGATTAAATTATGTATAATCTGACCACTACATTAAGACAAGCTGAGTTTGTTGGTACATAAATCAGTCTAAAAAAAAAAAAAAAAAGCTTTAAAACAGTCAAACTGTAATAATGTCTGTCTAATGAAGCCTTTGAGAAACAAGATCATGATATCTGCACCATTTCTTTAAAGCAGAACAAGATGCAGAACCTACAACTTGTAATCCAGCGACTACCTTCAACAGCTAAAAAACAAGATAGAAATCATCACAGCAAACTAGGAAATGCAGCATCAAACCAACCCTCGCCCCCTCCCCTTTCCACACGGTCAACACATAAACTGACCTTCTTCTGCAAACTAGAGAGAAAAAAAAATACATATATATATACATATAAAAAAAAGAACATTTAAAATGAAAACTCACTCCAGATTCAGGTGTCATTTTCTCATTACATTGTTTACACTGTTGCATTGTTTATGGTTTGCAGAAATGGTCACTGGTGATCATAAAACATGCAAAAAGAAAACAAAAACAAAAACAATTATATATCTATGAAGCTGTTTTTCATCCATGTGGATCTGATCCATGTAGATCAGTACAAACTAAGAACACTAACACAGCACAATCACACAGTCTGTCTCCCAATCTCTCCCTCAGTGAAAAAGTGCCTACAGCATCATAACAGAAAAGACCCTTTATGAAGAACTAGTCTTGCTTAGACAGTAGAGAGACAAAAGAATACAAATAAAACAAAACAAACAAACAAATATACAAACAAACAAACAAACAAACAAAAAACCAATGGGATGGTTTAAAAAGAAAAAAAAAAACCCATAAAATTACTGTGTAGACACAGCCATTATTTGCATTTTCAATGTTGCAAAAGAAAAAAAAAAAAATAAAATAAAGAGAAAACTCTATTTGAAATTTGAAAAGACAATAAATGTGCAAAGGGAGAGGAGCTGGGAGACAGAGAAATCAGCAGGACACAACGATAAACCCGAATGACTTCACCTCACTTCTCTGCACCATCCCTGGACACAAATGAATTTCTGTCTCAATACATATCACTTTACATTTCACCACTAGAGATGGGCAATTCTGCTTCGAATAAGGGCAAATAAGGAAAAAGAAAATAGGTAATGAAAAGTGTTTTAGGGGCCTTGATGGAGAAACAAACAAACACACAATAGAACAGAAGAAAGACTGGGGAAAACACTCTCTATTAGCTGACAAGCACAGAATTGCAAGCCAGTGTAATATTCATCAGCACTGGGCGGGAGGCACACAATTAACCTACTTCTCACTCCATCAAAGAATAACTGGTTTCTGACAGCTGCAACTACACAGCCTTGCATCTAGGACACACAAACAAACAAACAAAACAAAACAAAAAAAAACACAGGCAGAAAAAGGGTCAACATTATTACAATGAAATAAAAAAAAAATTACAAAGGAAATGAGACATTAAAAAAAAAAGAAGAAAATCAGACAATTTCCTTCTGTCCATTGTCGTCATCGTGATTGTAAAAGCATATTCATAAAGGTGTGATAAAAAGGTCATTTATTTTGGATTAATGTGGTCTTAACTGTGTGTTTACGACAGGGTGCTGTAGCACTCTGAGGGTTGGCAGGGGGCAAAGTTAAGGTGGCCTGCTTTTAAGAACGAGGGTTTTTTTTTTTTTTCCCCCATCAGCAAAAGGGATTCAAGGATTCACAGTGTTGTCAAACAAACAAAAAAACTTCTAATCTTGCATTTTCACATGTGGGGACTGATGGTGTTGGGTTTTGTTTTCGAGGGGAAATCCAGCCAGTTGCCGAGAGACACATTAGCAACGTGCTCAGTCAGGTGTCAATCACAGCCAAATGGCTCTTTTTTTCCTTTTCTTTTTGAGGTAGACTCATTACAACACCTCAGACACTCCAAAGAGAGAGAGAGAGAGAGAGAGAGGGGGTGTCATCTTCAATTGCTTGACTGACTCAGCCAAAAGGTCTTGAGTCATTTCAGGAGATTCAATTCAAGGATTCACACTCCCCCCAACTAAGATCTGAACAATGTTAAATGAGTGTCTTTGACCATGTGAAACATTTGAGCTATGTGTCAGTGATACTGTTAAATTGGTCTCTTAATTTCTAATGTTTTCAGCTAAAATAATGTAAGAGTGAGTCAGCTGACAAGCCACTATACCACACATACATACACATACACACACACACCTGGGGACTCTCTGACTGAATAATAAGGGCCTAGGAAGTCTGAGAAGCTATGACAATACACACACACACCTCTCTCTCTCTCTGCGTTCTGTAGGTAGTTACTATCTTGATAAGATGAAATCATAACTTTAATAAACTCTGTATATTTAGACGAGACTGAGGTCCTGACTAAAGCTAAACAACACACTTATGGAACAGTAAGACCACATATTTGTGTTGATCCTGACTTGGGAAAAGAACCATACGTTTATGGAGGTGCTGTAAGATAGCCATCGTCCATCGTTAATCGCTACTCAACAACGCTACGATCAGCAAAACTGTGAATAAATCTGGGAATTTATTCATTCAAAAAGCTGAAGTGACCGACCCATATAAAATCATCGATAAACCGAGCGGGATTTCGTTATGTGTGCATGTGACTTGTACTGCTACATTGGCTAGCTCTCGCGAGATTCCAAAACTATTTTAAAAGGAATTCTCCTCTTGCTTTTTGCTCTCCGCTCGTAAGAATGTAGAATGTGCTACGGTACATTTTACTGATCAGACCAAAACGATTAATTTAAAAAAATCCCCAAAATGGAAAAATGCAAACATCTATTTGCTCAAATAAGTCTTAACTGTATGAACAGTCGCGTTGTGATGGCTATAGGCGTAGCCAAAACAACATCATACAGAACTGTGTATTGCTAAAGTTGTTTTTATTATATTTTATCCATTATATTTATGTGACTCGACATCTATGCAGGAATGTCTTGATTGGTCCCAAGGTCATTCTTTTTAACGTCTTAAACAAGCTAAAACTTTTGGGAGGAAAAAAAAATCCTAGCATGATATTATTTCAAACTTTCTTTCAAAAAATAAATTAAGTAAAATAAAAAGAATGCCTGTCCAACCAAAAGCACACATTTTGAATTACCATGTCGCTTTTTGTAACGCTGGTTAATTTAAGCGGTATATCGGGTTGAATTTAAAAAAATTTGCGAGTGTGCGTCTTGTTGCTTAGCCAAGCGAACAACGCGAGGTTATTTGGAAAACGGACATTAGAAATGAGAGGAAAACAGACTCCGCCCCCAACCCCAAACTCCTCCCCCTCAACGCTTCTATTGAGACGTTTATCAGACTAAAGGAAAATTATATACTTCACAGTGATATTAATGGAAGCCAGGGGAAGATTTCCTGGCTACTGGGACCTAATATCACAAATTACTGTGCAAAACACCCACACACACGCACACACACACACACCTGATAGTCAGCCAATTCCAAACATACAACTGACACACACATAACAGCATACACCACAGATTTGCTCCAAACTAAACTGAAGTGTGTGTCACACGGTGTGTGTCACACTCACCCACATGCACACACACAAAAACAGCGTTCACTGTGGCTTTCCTAGCAGGTTGGACAGGAAGCCGGAACCCTGGGTCCGGCTCTGCCCGGTTCCTCTCCCAGTCGAGCCGCCTGACGGATCCATTTGGCTTAACTCTGACTGGTCCAGCATCTCAAAGTCCTCCGCATCCAGATCCAGGTCCAAATCTGTATCCAGCTCTGAGCTGGACTGCTTCCGGTACCCGCGGGGGACCCCTGCTCCGGCCCTGGGGGGTCCCTCCCGTCTTTGACCCTGAGGTGGTTTGGGTTGCAAGGCCCCAACGATGGCCGCCTGGATCATGTTGCTGGCGATGACCCCTGCCAGGTCGCCTGTGAGGTTGGAGGTCATGTTCAGGGCGTCCAGGGACAGCTCGGGGTCGAGGTCTTCTTGATCTGAATCCAGCTGGGAGTCCAGGTCCAGGAGGGCAGACGTCCGACGGGGGCCGGACTGGGTGGTGGAGCCCAGGCTGGGTAGCCCAAGACTGGGGTCATCGTCGTCCTCCATGAGGGTGGCGTCAGGGTTGATGGAAGGGAAGTCTGGGAGGTCGCGAGCAAATGATTCTTCAGGGTCACTGTGCCTGTCCAGATCTGAGAGAGGGAGAGGGAGAGAGAGAGAGAGAGAGAGAGAAAGTTTAACAGATAGTGAAAGTCTGTTGACAACATTTCATGTAACAACATTTTGAAGGAGCGATAATACCGCAGAGCTTACCCTCTGACCCCTCTGTGAGAGGCGTCTGACCCCTGGAGAGGTTGAAGGTGCCGTTTTCCGTGTAGGAGACCTCAGCGTCGGAGTGTTCTGAATCAGTGAGTGCCAGCTCCTTAGCAACGATGGCGTCATCGAGCTACGAGGACCACAACATTTAGAAAAATGATGAAACATGCATGCAGAGAAAGAGAGAGAATGCAGAGAAACATGTGTTGTCACGACTATATATTATGAAGATGATTTCCTAGAATCCATTACAATTTTAAGATTATAATGACCACACAAGACACATGGAATTTAGGTTTCCACAAAGACAGAATCTCCACAAGCACTAAACCCACCTCTTTTGGGTGAACTGATTTTTGGACATATTGAGTGACCAAGAAAGGAAGGTGGAACTTAGTGAGACACTGCACTGATTTCAGTAACAGAATAAAAAAAAAAAAAAAAAAAAAACTGCGAATATATCACCAGATATTTTCAGGTAAATAACACTGCAGATTTATTTTAAGGTTCTTGCACTTCCTCATGCTATTACTGGTGTAGTGGGCACAGAACATCAAAAGACAGAGAATGTACGGTGTGAGAGAAATGGTTGGAATTTTGATGCAGCGTTGACCAATAGAATTGGCAGGACTGATTAAATTTGCATAAACCTCTGTGATTGGTCGTGTGGGTTCTAGAATCCCAGAGGTGAAGAACCCCAGACAGACACTGACAAGCTCCATACGACCAGATGACGGCATCTGGCTATAAAAGACTGCGTCTGCCAAGACTAAGCAGGGATTACTGCTCATTAACCGCGTGGCCCTGTGTTTGCCTTTTAATCACAGCAGACTGCTAAAACCACTCAATTTATCTTACAGCTCTTTATCTTAACAACCACTAATCAGCCGAGATTTGTGTTTACCTGTGCTTCCATTGTTTATCTATAAACTACCTGCACTTCATAAAGAATGATGTGGTTTGGATAAGCACAACTGCTAAAAGCTAACAAAACAGTCGCGGCATGTTTTCATTTGCCATATAACTAGTGAATTCACTGCAAGCTTGAGGGAATTCCACAAAACCCCTGACTCAAAGCTTCATCTGAACGTTCACAGTAAACTGTGACCTTAAACAGGGCGCTGCTGGAAGGCAACTGTTTAGAAAAGCCACGAGAAAAAGCCCTCTGGGGTCCTCAGAGGGTCCAGCGTGATTTACCGTCGGGCAGAACGCGGCCAGCTCTTCCTCGCTGTCGCTGGCGTCGTCCGGATCGCCGCTCCTGAGGGGTCGTCGGAGGACTGGTACACAGACACAGGGGTCAAAGGTCAATGCCCGCAGAAGTTTAAAGGGTGACGAACCAGATACACAAAGTACACAAACAAAATTCATTACAGCGAACAAAAAAAAGACATCAGTTTTAAAAAAAGAACTTAAACACGGGACAAAAAGTGTGTCAGACGACTATAATGCCAGGATGGACAGAGGGAGAGACAGAGTGAGAGAGAAAGAGTACTGTCTATACTCACACTGGTTGTCTATGGGCTTGGACATCATGTACCCTTTAACACTGAAGTCCAGCCACTGCAGGGCTGGCTCCAGCCTGACACACACACGCTGCCACAGCCGATGGTACAGCACCAAAGGACCCGCC
>NC_044510.1:6280316-6302816 GCF_902362185.1 Chanos chanos
AAACTCCAAGATATGATATAAAATATTATCTGAGATATCTCAAATAATTTCAGAGCGATTTTTATTATTTGTGTATCATGTACACAGACATTCTTGCAATAACCTCTTACTTTATTCTCTTTTTGCTGTATACTTTATATACAGGTAGCTTATGTATAGTATTTTAATTTTTTTTTTTTTTTTTTTTGTAGGGTCACATCAAGAGATGATGGACATTACAATATTCAGATCGGTATTTTTGCTGTTTTTTTGTAAATTTGACTGAGATATAATGAAGCTCAGTGGATACCATTTCCTACGACATGTTACGTCCCATCTAAAGTGATTCTCTCATTGGCTCCGAGTCAGTGTTGATATCAAACAGGGCACCACACAGTTAAAATGACAGTTAAAACAGTCAATGTCTTGAAGTTTAATGTTGTCAGCTGTCAACTCATATCACTTTTTAGCGTTTTTAAGTGTCTTCCATAGAGATTCTGTTATTGCTTCTAGTGACTTAGGGGTGAAACATTTCATGACTCAGCTTTCAAGAGTATGTATTAGTCAAACACATAACAAAAGTTATAAGCAAAGAATACAGTAAATGTTGTAATAATAATATTGATAAGAATTACTCATTTAATATTACAAACCCTACTTATTCATATATATAAAATATACCTCCAAAAACAGAATAAAGAAAAACAAAAAGTCAGGCCGTGGTTATCAGAGGAACAACAATGCTGCGCCTAAGTTACTGATCACAAACTGACGAGATTTCGATCCTTTGTTATACTAACAGGAAGCATTTCACAAAATAAAAGCTCACACTTTCGCTCTAAAAAATATGCGTACAAGTTACGCAGTATTGATTATAGCAGAAAGCTGGTAGCACTGAGTTTGCGCAGTAAGGTTGTGCTACGGTAGGCCGTTATGCGGTGTTTTGTGTTGCTGATGAAGCGGGAAGGTACGGAGAGAAAGTCGTTAGAAACGTACAAATTGACAGTACTTTTCCGTTAGCATAACTCCCTCGGTAACTCAAACAAGCGGACAGCATGCCACGGGAAATCATCACCTTGCAGCTCGGACAGTGTGGAAACCAAAGTAAGACGGGGCTGAAGATGTTTTATAGTCATTTTTGTACTTCTTAGTTTGTGACGTTAGCAGCGCGAGCTATGCTGCAGCTAGCCAGGCCTGTTACCAAGGGAGGTTTTGCAGTTTTGCATGGAGAAGTCCGTCTTCTGCTATTACATAAACAGATTTGTTTGACTCCTTCTTCCACTACACTTAATACGCAGCCATCGTTATATGTTAATTGTACCTAATAATTGTCTGGTACATGCTGGCGAACTAGCAAGCCCGTGTTTAGGTTTGTAATGTGACTTGATTGTTCGTCGCATAGGACTAACAGAAAGACATTTTCATTGCAAGTTTGTGATAACATTACAGTATGGCTCGTGACCTATATATCATTTGCGTTATGTAGACGAGGTACTTATTTTTGCAGAGGTTCGAAAGCCAGTGAAATCGACGAACGAGTGGATTTTATGAACACTCTAAAGCAGGGGTCTCAAACTCCGGTCCTGGAGGGCCGGGGTCCTGCTGTTTTTCTTGTAGATCAACTAAATCGAATCTCTGATTGGCTGAAGAGTGTCCACACCTGTTTTCAAGGTGAAAATCAACAGGTAACTAAGAGGTGAAAACAAAAATCAGCAGGTCCCCTGCCCTCCAGGACCGGAGTTTGAGACCCCTGCTCTAAAGCATTGTCTCCCAATCGTGCTCCTGTAGTCCAGCCGCTCTGTACATCCCTTCCCTGAGTCAGTTTCGTCAGTAATGATCAAGTCTTTGATTAGGTGAATCAAAAATGTCGACACAGGTAAATACCTAAAACGTTCTTCAAGATCAGAACTGGTGACACAACAAACTGACGACAACGTTTTAACCTGTGAAGGTGTTTTGACTCTCAGTCAAACAGGATCCGTAGTTCGATGGTGTTCGAAACCTTTCTTTAGTAATTTCAGATGTTGAACAGATTTCTCTTTCCCTCCCTCCCTCCTTCCCTCCTGTGTGTCTCTCTGTCCTGGGCAGTTGGGTTTGAGTTCTGGAAACAGTTATGTGCTGAACATGGCATTAGTCCAGAGGGTATCGTGGAAGAATTTGCCACCGAAGGCACTGATCGGAAGGACGTCTTCTTCTATCAGGTAACACACACTCTGTTGGGTCTAAACTTTAAAACGTACACTGAATCGAGCTCAAGAGGAGCGCTATCGTTCATTCTCGTTTGCGGTTGTAATGTATTTTTTTAATGCCTCAAATTTGCTAGGTCCGCAGTATTTGGTATCACGTTTCAAGTCCTAATCATTCGAAATGATGCAGTTGAATCCAGGAAGCACACGTTTGACACATTTTTGGAAATGTGTTTGTTTCTGCGTGAATGTCCACCCTAGTCCGCCTACACATGTAGACCGGTAATAACAGGGGTCGCCACTAGATGGAGCCAGAGCCTCGGGGGTTTATGGTGGTACTCAGAAATTTTTGAACTATCACTCAGCAAGGAGTGGAAAGGATGTTGACTGCACACAGTCTATGGGAGTTATGACCGTTGTCTATTATAAATAGTAACTTAAATGACTTCAGAGATTTTTTTTTTAATGCAAATGTTTTCTCTGTGGTTCTGTAACTGCTGGTAAATGTAATATTTTACTAAGGGACCAGATTATAGCGAATGTAGACATGCCATCTATGAACCTCTGTGTTTGGGTTTGCAATGTTTAATAATATTCCTTCTGTACTGTACTGACACTTAACCTCTGTGGTCAGAATTGGTCTGTTTAAATGTACATGTTTAATATTAATCCTCTTCGACTCCCCCTGTAGGCAGATGATGAGCACTACATCCCGCGGGCTGTTCTGTTGGACCTGGAACCGCGAGTCATTCACTCCATCCTGAACTCTCCCTACGCCAACCTCTATAACCCAGAGAACATCTACCTGTCGGAGCATGGCGGGGGTGCCGGAAACAACTGGGCCAGCGGCTTCTCTCAGGTCAGCCCAGCAGAACCAGAGAACGGCCCACGACCTCTTCCCCGTCTATGGTTTTATGTTACATCAGCTGAACTCATATTCAAAGTCTGACTACCAGTGTTTAAAACACTGAAATTTAACCTGAATGCTAAACAGAGGTAGTAGTAAGCAGAAGAAAGATTAAAACGCTGAGTATTTCCGTTCGGTAAAATCGTTTTTTTTTTTTGTTGTTGTTGTTGCAGGGTGAAAAAATTCACGAGGATATCTTTGACATCATCGACAGAGAAGCGGACGGCAGTGATAGCTTGGAGGTAAAGCTTGTCTCCTACTTTTCTCTTATTGGCTCATTGTCGTCGCTACGGTAACAGAGCGGCAGCTAGATGCCATCTGAAGGCGTTTTCTCAGGAACAGACTCTGTTTAAATAGTTCTGCAAAATGAGCATAAATTGGAACTCCGGTTTGTTTTGTAAACAAACAAAGAATCCAATACATTCCCTTTAATGTGGAGAAAATGAAAGTTGGAACGAGTTGCGTTTTAACGACAGAATTCCAGAAGAGAGAAATAGTTTTTATTTTTTTTATTATTGCACTTTTTTTTTTTTTTTTTTTTTAAACAAACCTGTGCCGGAATTTTCCTTTTCCATGTGCCTTTGGTCGACTGTTTTGACTTCATTTCTCACCTAATGTGATGTGGTGCCCTGGACAAACAGACGAGGGAGATTTTTTTACAACCCAAACAAAATTAACCTCTTCCTGATCACCTCCAGATGTCACAAGTGACGTCTGTATTTTTCTTTCCTTTCCTTTTTCTTTCTTTCTTTTTTTTTTTTTCCTTCCCCTCATTTCTGCCTCTTTATTTTAATCATTGCATTACACCCTTTTTCGCTGTGCTGGCAGACGAGAGCTCTTTATGCCAGTGACGCGTATGGAGACGTACAGATGTAACACACACACACACACACACGTTCGTGTTATTTCATGGCTGGTTTTAATGCCTGTTCTCTGTTAGTGAGTGCCAAATGCTCCTCCCTTTAGAACAACACTAATGCCCAACCTTCACACACTAACCTGTGTCATTACTGCCTCTCATAGAGAGTGTGTGTGTGTGTGTGTGTGTGTGTGTGTGTGTGTGCGTGAACGAGAGAACGTCTCTTTGTGGGAGGCAGGGAGTTGCCCAGAGATTGCTGGCTTGCTGGTCTTTGTGTGTGTTTGTGCGCATATGTGTATTTGAACAACCATAATTTTCTCTGGGCAGTCCAACCCTTCATATATGTTTCATTACAAATGCTAGCCTATGGTACCAAGACACACACACACACACACACACACAGTGTAATTCTGCTTGTGTTTCAGGGTTTTGTCCTGTGTCACTCCATTGCTGGTGGGACGGGGTCCGGTCTGGGGTCTTACCTGCTGGAAAAGCTAAACGATAGGTACACACACACACACACACACACACACACACACAGAGTCCATTCAACCTCTCCCCTGTAGGCTTGGTCTCCACCCTCTCTGTATTGTCAGTGTACACTTATAGCTCTTTAATGTCTCTCCCTCTCTCTCTCTTCCTCTTTCTCTCTGCCATAGGCTATTGGCAGTGACTGTAATTAAGTGGAAATATGGCCTGCCAAAGGCTAATTATAATTACTTCTCTTTTGGGGAGTGTTCACTGGCATTGCACACTCACACCCCCCCTCCCCCAGGGCTTACCATGACTTTCCAAATGGAGTCTCACACACGTTAAACATATAAATGTGTTCCTCTTCTCCCTCTTTTTTCTTTGTTTTCTTCCTGTCATTGACATCTCTCTCCCTCTGTACCTGTTGTTCTTCCTGCCTCTCCATCTCTCTCTCTCTCCATCTCTCTCTCTCTCTCTCTCTCTCTCTCTCTCTCTCTCTCTCTCTCTCTCTCTCTCTCTCTCTCTTTCACCCTGGTCTTCTCGCGTTGTTTGGTGTCTCGTCTCCTCTTCTCTGTCTCACACTCTACCTTCTCTCGTTCTCTTTCTATGTCTCACCATCTCTCTGTGTGTGTGTGTGTTCTTTTTTTGCCTCTCTAACCCTCTTTACTGAGTGCTCTCTCTCTGTCTGTATCACAGGTATCCTAAGAAGCTGGTTCAGACATACTCAGTGTTTCCTAACCAGGATGAGATGAGTGACGTGGTGGTTCAGCCGTATAACTCTCTACTGACGCTGAAGAGGCTCACGCAGAACGCAGACTGTGTGGTGAGTACACACACACACACTGACACGCACACCCATACATATACACGCACATACACACACACGCACGCTAAACTAAACTCCACCCATGTCAGTAAAGCATGCACACACACACATAAATGTGCTAAATGAATGTTAATTGACTTAGAGACTGCTCTCAAAATGGCTCTGTGAGAACAGAGCTCCTCGCTCTCGCTCTCTCTCTCTCTCTCTCTCTCTCTCTCTCTCTCTCTCTCTCTCACTCTCGCTCTCGCTCTCTCTCTCTTGCTCTCTCGCTCTCGCTCTCTCTCTTTCTCTCGCTCTCTCTCTCTCTCTCTGGGCAGACAGTCTATTACACTAACTCCTCATTTCCTTTTCCATAGTCCACCTCTCCAAACAGACCTCCTTTTTCTTCATTCTCCCCTTCCTCTCCCACAACATGACAGGCCCGGAAAGAGAGGAACACCACGGGGTCTCCTTCCATTCTCTCCTTTATCCTCTCCTCTTTTCAGATCTCCCCTTCCCAGCTGCTCTTGTTTTTTCTTTAATCTTATTAAAGTTCATTTCACCAGAGCCAGACTCTCACACTGAACCCATTAAAATAGCATTTTGTCAAATATTAGTGTTTCGTCATAGAAATAATTAATCCGAGGGGGTGAAACGAATATAAATAAATTCCCGCCGTGTACCAGAAATTCCCAGGCAGTTCATAAATGAAACAACGTTAATAACTTAGTGGTCCCAACAGCGATAAGAGGATAATTATTTCGTGTAAAATCCCGCCACGCACGTTTTTTATTTTCTCCCCCGGTTTTGTTTAATCGACCTTTTGTTTGTTTGTTTGTTTGTTTGTTTGTTTTGCTCTCCTTCTGCTTGTCCAGCGTTGGGCTTTGCTGAGGGGTTTTTTTTTTTTTTGGGTAGTGTGTGTGTAGCATTAACAGAGAACCAGGGTCCTCCAGACCAGTGGCACGGCCCAGTCCCCAGGCTGATGTGATTAGAGCCGGGCGGCTGGACGGGCCTGATTGAATCAGCCAGCGCCTGCGTCTCCTCACACTGTCCCAGCCTGATTGAGTTAGCACGGCCCGGTCGCTGGTGGGGCAGGACGGCGGTCTGGCTCACTGTTTGCTCCTAGTACCGCCCACTGTACTCAGAGTACAGAGACAGAGAGGAGAAACGGTACTTAGGCCCCGTCTGTCTGTCGTTAGGAACGTACTATAGAATTAAAAGACTGTGAGTGTCATGGGGTGTAAAGTATGAGTTTGTCCAGTGGATGACAAGGGTACTTGGGGGGGGGGGAAAAAACTGTTTTTTATAAAAAAATAAGAAAGTATCATATAAAATAATAAACATTCTCTGTCAGCTCTGTTACTTCTGTAGGGCGTTACAAGTGACACTGATGTAACATCACCCTATACATGTTACACTAAGTCACTGTAGTTATTATAGTTACTACGATAATAAAAAAATGGTAATGTTGGTTTATATATCAGTCTTTAATAGCACCCTCAACATTCTCTTATTTTCTCTCTCTCTCTCTCCCCTCTCTCTCTCTCTCTTTTAGGTGGTGCTGGATAACACAGCCTTGAACAGAATCGCAACGGATCGGCTCCACATTCAGAACCCATCCTTCTCTCAGATCAACCAGCTGGTGAGTCTGTGATTGACACCCGCTGTGTCCCCATGGCAACGGCACAGCAGGATATCGCCTAACGTGATATCAGCCGATTCCCGATCCCCAAATCTCCTTGTTATCCGAGCATCCATATTAAATCTGCCCAGTCAACATGTTGACTTCAGATATGTGAAGCAGAGGAGTTTTATTTTAAAGTTAAGATTGTGGTTAAGAATTTGCATGACTCAACAACCAGAGAATTTAAGTTTGTTTTCAATGAAAAGCAGCAACCAAAAAAAAAAAAAAATCACATATTAGCGACCCCCGAAATAAACAAGAGTAGGCTATTATTTTTCTTCATAGAAACTGACTGTGGTTAATGACCTCACTGTCGTTCCCAGTTCAAGTCCAGTTCCAGTTCTTGTTTTTTGGCCTGACACAAAAAACCACCACTCATAATTCTCAGAATATGAGCCAGTCACTTTGCAAGTGGTCTGTCGTACTCACGGTCCAGTTCTTGGACTTGTCTGTCATGTTCTGTGACCTTTTTTTGTACCTGCACTGTGAGGAACAGGGCTAGAAATACAGATACAACAGGTTGGTATAGCAGCATGTAGCATATGAAAATCTGAAATATTCTATGGAAAATAAAAGCAGAAGTGTGTATTTTGGAGTTTGTCACACCATGGCTATCCAACAGACACTTTGAGGTACGTAACATCTGTTTTTAGGACCCTGGGAACCACGAAATGATCAATTAGTATTTTTTTTGTGGTTTCATTCTGAACTTCTAGATGGTTCCGCTTTGGAAAGGTGGATTATAGCTTGGAAAAAGGACAATTAAACATCCTGTTAGACAGCACGAATGGACAAAACTCTCATCAAAGCAGCACACACCAAAGGAGTAAATCTTTTTTTTTTTTTTGTGAGTAATGATGTTATGAAGGTAGTATTGTCGTTTTGGCCGACGCCAACGAACCAAACGAAAACATCAAAGACGGTTGAGTTATGAGAAGGTCAGAAGGTATCGCCCTCAGTTTTAAATGTATTTGCTCTGACACATTGGCAAACCTACAGCCCTTTGAAGTGCGTACTTAAATACTTAAATGCTAGTGACAGAATTAAGCATTGAGTCATCAAAAACCTTGCCTTACCCTTTAGGTCTCCCTCTCTCGTCTTTTTTTTTTTTTTTTTTTTTGGCCTTTCCCTAAGCATGCATTTGGAGTACACCCCAAGACTATTCTTCCCCGCAATATTGTCTTTCTGTCATGCGTGAAACAGTTATTAGAGAGAGAGAGAGAGAGATTGATGGTGGAAGAGGGGTTACACGAGGACAGCATTTTTAGAGGCCGTAATGCCCGCCAGTTTTACCGTTTAGGAGAAAACAGTTGAACACGCTAGCAGTAGCTTTGACTGCTCTCCTGGCGGTGTGTCTGTAGCAGTTTTACCGTAAAGCCATCCAAAAAGAAAAAAAAATGCCCAAATGTTCCTCTAAAAGGTTTCATTAGCTATTTTACGAGTTGTCTGTAATTTATGAAGTGTTGTAAATTAGGCACGAGTTTTAGAATTGAGCTACAGGGCTGGATCTACGGACCACAGATAGCAGTTAGCTTGTTGGCTAACTGGGGCACAGCTGGAGAAACTGAACACTATTATTTAGTTACTATTATTTTATCCTCATTTATTGAACATTTGAAATAAGCCCCATTAAGGTATTTAACCTTAGCAAATGGGATACAGTATTACAATGGACTAAATGATGAAAATTGATGCGATCTATGTAGATTACACCTTTAAGTTTCACAACTGTGTCCTGCCAGTGTTTCTAACTGCCATTAAAGTTGTGTCATCAGAACCGTAAAACGGTCAAAGACTCAGTAAGGAGGGTTTAACCGTGTACAATGTTGCCCCTGCTGCTTTTCCAACCAACCCCTTCAGATATGTGAACCAGTCAAACACGTTGTGACCGTCACGTTCCTCTAACATAATTACGGGTTAATTTTCACCCTGTGAAAACACTCCTTTTTCGCTGCGGAACAATTAGAAAGTGCTTGTCCGCTGTGCTTTACACACCCTTCCTTAGAAAACGGCTGTTTATATAACGCCTTTTCTAAATTCCTCCATATATATTTATTTATTTATTTATTTTTTTACTAATCTGGGTTGGGTTCAATTTCTGAACCAATTTAAACAGTCCAGCTAAGAATTTAATTTAAAACGAACTCGATTTGGGGTCGCAAAATAGCGTTGAGGAAATAGAGTGGAAATGAGGGGAGGCTGAACTGAATTCTTTGAGAACGGACCCCCACACTTAAAACACAGTTTGGCTGCTTTGAAAGTTTGGATGGAGGTTGGCAGGTGCTATTAAAATGCATTTGAAAGCAACTCTAAATATTCCCATAAACTATTTTATCACAATGGTATGTTTTCTGTAATGTCAAATGGAAGGTCTTAAAAATGAATCCCGCCTAAAAGTCTTAAAAACCATCTTAAATATGTTTTATGACCTACCATTTAATGCAGTTTATACACTAAGTAATTGCAGATAGTTTGTGGGTAGAGGAAGCCACAATAGAAACCTCTCTCTCTCCCTCCCTCACTCTCTTTCTCTCTCTCTCTCTCTCTCTTTCCCCCCTAACAGGTCTCCACTATCATGTCTGCCAGCACGACAACACTTCGTTACCCTGGATACATGAACAATGATCTTATTGGTCTGATTGCCTCACTCATCCCCACTCCCCGCCTCCATTTCCTTATGACTGGCTACACGCCACTGACCACAGATCAGTCGGTGAGTTACTCCATGTTCAGCTAAATGAACAAGTCCAAACAAAATTGAATCAAATGAAACTTCATCACTGCTGTGATAATCTGACTTCCTCCCTCTCTCTCTCTCTTACCTCTTTTCCCATATCATTACCACTCATTGTTCATTTGGATCTTCTCTCTGTTAGGTCTGATCCCTCTCACTGTGTTTGTGTGTTGGCAGGTGGCGAGCGTGAGGAAGACCACGGTGCTGGACGTGATGAGGAGGCTGCTGCAGCCGAAGAACGTGATGGTGTCGACCGGCCGTGACCGACAGACCAACCACTGCTACATTGCCATCCTCAACATCATCCAGGGAGAGGTCGACCCCACACAGGTGTGTGTGTGTGTGTGTGTGTGTGTGTGTGTGAGTGAGACAGAGAGAGAGAAGGACAGAGTGGAACTAAGTGCCCAGCTCACTCTACCTCCTCTCTCATTCATTAATTTATTCATTTACCAAAGCATTAAAAACTAAAAGACCTACATAACAGCGACACATTGCCGCTGTGTTACTCTCACCTCACTATATGTGTTAAATTATGTTACTGTTGGTATTATAGTTACTATAACAGTAATAATAATATGTGTCATTTTTAAAACGGCACACTCCATATTTGCTTATTCTCATATTCTCTCTCTCTCTCTCTCTCTCTCTCTCTCTAGGTTCATAAGAGTCTCCAGAGGATTAGGGAGAGGAAGTTGGCGAATTTTATTCCATGGGGTCCAGCCAGTATCCAGGTGGCTCTGTCACGGAAGTCTCCCTACCTCCCCTCCGCCCACCGGGTCAGCGGCCTCATGATGGCCAATCACACCAGCATCTCTTCGGTAAGCCCCGCCCCACCTGGGGCCAGCATGCCGTGGTTCCGCCCCAGTGGATAACTGTCATCTCTCACACCCCCTTTCCACCAACAGCAAACGGGGCTCTGTTCTGGCTCGTGCACCAAATTTTGAAGCATTCGGAGTATTTCGACCAAAAATAAATTGGTTGGGAACCTGAAAAGTTGGTTCCTAGCTGGAACCAAAAGATAGCTGGTTTTTCCAGTGCGAACCGCTCTTTACTGCCTTTTTGCATTGTGCAGCGCCCTCCGTTGATGACGCACCCTTGATTACAATGGTTCTGCTCAAAACTGGTGGATATGCGGGCTGGTTCGCTGGAAGGCACCGAGGTTTAAAGAATCCTGAACGGAACCGGCTCAAGAACCCATTCGCTGTTGGTGGAAAAGGGCTATCAGACAATCAGTGTGTGAATATCCTGTCAGCCCAGTAAAGTGCTGTCAGTTTGGACATTAAAACTGAGCAGATAACGTTGAGAGTCTCATGAACTGTGAACCTAAATTAGTCTGGACTTTGCCAGTTTAGTATTAGTTTAGTCTGAGTAGTGTCTGTCTGTTAATTTTCCATGGACACGTTTCTGACAGATTTCAATTTTCTTTCGTTTCTTCTCTTCCTCTCTCTCTCTCTCTCTCTCTCTCTCTCTCTCTCTCTCTCTCTCTCTCTCTCTTCTCTCCTTTTCTCCTTTTCTCTCTCTGCTCCTCTCTCTGGCTTGGTCCTCCTCTCCGCTCCAGTTGTTTGATAGGACATGTCGTCAGTACGATAAGCTGAGGAAACGTGAGGCTTTCCTGGAGCAGTTCCGGAAGGAGGACATGTTCAAAGACAACTTCGACGAGCTCGACGACTCCCGCGAAGTCGTCCAGCAGCTCATCAACGAGTACAGCGCCGCAACGCGCCCAGACTACATCTCCTGGGGTACGCAGGAGCAGTGAACACACCCCTAACCCCCCCCCCCCGGCACCAGATCTCCACACAACCTCACTCCCAGAGGAAGAGACAAAAGCTTGTAAGGTTTTGGGGGAAAAACCGTGGATTCGGTCAGAATTCACTAACCATCTGCTTTTCCCACTTTGGAGAGTGTTTGGCTCATTCTGGTTATGTGTATGGAAGAGAGGTCGCAATCAGTTTCCCACTGTATGTCTGTAGACCTCCTGTATGTGTGTGTGTGTGTGTGTGTGTGTGTGTGTACATTTCATGTATTCAGTTTGAAATCACAATGGTTTGTTAACTCAGTACCTAAATCTCTGAGTCACTTTGTAATGAAAAAGAAGTGAAGTGCTTTCTTTCTCTCTCTTTCATTCATTCATTCATTCATTCATTCATTCATTCATTCATCCATCCGTCCACCCATGTATCCATTCATTCCTTCATTTATACTCCCGCACGTTGAGCTGCCAAACACACATCAGGACCTAGACATTGTGTCCTTCTAATTTATTTTTACTTTTTTTTTTTTTTTCCCTCTCTCCCTCTTTCGCGATAAGTTTTATGAGGTAGTCAAATAGAGCTCTGGTTTATGTATGTTGGCTCCTGTGTCAGCCGTCCTCATCTGGCACATCACACACACACACACACACACTCACACACACACGCCAGAAAAAAAAGAATTTGAAAATATTGGCACTCTATGTGAAATATTACTCATTGGGTGATTAAGAGGAACTTACTGGTTTTGCCTAATGTCTCATGCAAAACACCATCAGACTTTTTTTTTTTTCATTTTCATGAATTCGAGTGAATATATTCCAAAAACCGCAAAGTGTGTGAAGCAGCAACTGTCGCAGATAAATTTGACTTTAAAAGTTTTCTGTGTTAGTCAAGCATTTAACGGCCCGGCTACGCAACACAAAATCTGACTGTTCCTCTTATATATTCAAGCTGAATGTGGCCTTTTCCATGAGACGGAAAAATGACTCCCAGCAAAATCCAGCACTGGTCCACAATCCCGTTTTCGATAATCAGACTTTTCCAGGGGTAAAAAACCAAAACAAAACAAAAAACCAACTATGAAAGTTTATTTTTGCTGTTTTGGGATTGGCCGGTTACCTGTTATCAGACCATAAGGACTATCATGAGATTGAAAAGGTTTTTTGGTTTGTTTGTTTATTTGTTTTACGAGTGAGGCCTTGTAATGACACATTGTGTTGGGAGAGGGAAAAGTGGTATTTGTTTTAAAGGAGCTCAATGCTGGGTGTCTTTAAATCTTTCAATCAGGCACAGAGACTATCGTGGACAAAGAGAGAGCCTTTGAAAAGCTTGAGTGTCTGCATTCCAATTGGTTTACATCAATCATTCAAACTCGTGGGTTTTTTTTTTTTTTTCTTTTTAACGTGACAGTTTCCACTCACCAGCTTTCGAAGAACTAAAACGATTTGCTCGCAGATCAAAACAGGTTGAGGAGGTTCCATAAGTAACATCTGTAACAATGAAAATCTTTCTGGAATGCAGTTACACCCTCATATTACACCTCTGTACAAGTTCTAACCATCCTTACATTGGCACGTGTGTGTGTGTGTGTGTGTGTGTGCGTGCACGCTTTTTTTTTTCCTTTTCTACGTTTGTTCATTTGTGTGCCATTTAAGGTTAGTAGAACGTTATACATTATTGCAGCAATCTGTGATTCCCTGTTTCAAATATGTGTGTGTGTGTGTGTGTGTGTGTGTGTGTAAATACATAAATATATATATATTGTACCTTTCTCATGTAAAATGCATTGACTTTGTTGAAGTTGTTGGCAAAATTAAATAAATGTTTTTTCTATGAGGAAACCTGTTATAAATTGAGTTTGTTTAATTATAACACCCTCATCTCCCTTCCCCCCCCCCCCCCCCCCCCCCCCACTGTTGAATTTGTTTTTATACATTCACACTATTGAAAACTAATCAACTCCCCTGACTTATTTGCTTATAAAGCTGGAGAAATTTGGCTGATTCGTCTTGGATAAATAAACTGTACGCTTGCTGGAACCCTCGGGTTTGAGGCAGCGTTTGTTGAAATAAACTTGCGGTTTAGCTGAGCCAGTGATTAAACTCATTGAATTAAGGACTGTAATGACAGGGGTTTAGGACTCCACACAATAACTCTCGCCTCAATACAATAACTCACATCAATGTGCAGATGTCTTACCTGTCAGCGGATACTATGGGTTCTCTGAATGTCTTGGATTCAGAATGTACGAAATACGAATAGTACGTGAGCTAACTGGTTCCCAGTCTGCTCCACTGGTCTCCACTGTCCTGCCTGTCTTTGTTTCAGCTCTTCATTAACACAGCTGATTAAGTTCATTACAGGCTTTGTGATTGGTTGATCAGTGAAATCAGATGTTTTGGTATTGGACTGAACATATGTGCAGGGCCAGGGGGACCCTGGGAAACAGATGGTGAACCTCTGCATCAGAAATATTTCAGACTGTGGCAAAAAAAAAAAAAAATGACATCCCTCAGGTACTGGTACAATGGTGTTTACTTTTATTTATTAATTACATACAGTATTCATCATTTTTAAGATTTATTGCACATCTTGAGTTAGCTGTACAAACAATAGTGCAATTGACTATACACGCGTAACATAAGGACAGAGGTACCATGCTGCATACAAATGAATTTTAATACAAAGCAATGTCAAGGGTTTTTTGGTTTGCCTTTTTTTTTCTTCTTTCTTTTAATTATTGTTTTTGCATGTGCAGGAAAAAAAAATAGAGTGGGAGGAGCTGCCTGCAGCTGATGAGTGAGTGACAGGGACTACTGGACAGGTCACTTAGTCACCATGACAACAAAAAACAAAAATACCTAGGCAATCATGATGCCAGTTGGGGTCACCGTGGGAACAGATGAGAGTCTAATCGTCTATATTACCAATTTACAGGAGAACTCCTCATTCACCTCACCTCTAAGCGTGTGTAGGAGAAACTACATTTCTCTAAAAGCTCTAGAAGTTTCTCTAAAAGTTTAAACTCCCACTTTTCCCTCTAGTCTGGCACTCTAATACCCTTCCACACAGGGCTTGAACTAAAAGAGCACGAGACTAAACTATCCACAAGATGAATCAACAACAACAACAACAAAAACAAACAGTATACATGGCTGTTTGAAACTGAATGTCTATGTGAGTGGTAAAGGCAAAGTGAAGACAAATGTGAACAGGCAAAAAGAGCAGATCTATTTCCAGCCATCTGCTTCATAGCACCTCCACTATAACAGTCTAGCCTCCTTCAACCCTTCTTCAGGTAGAGAGAGAGAGAGGGAGGGTGGGGGTTAAAGCAGGGTGGATGTGTTATATTGCCTTAGTGAATTTTTGGCAGTTGCTTTATGGCTTAGAGGAGATCAGAAAACACCCTCAGTATTTGGTCCAAGTACAAAGACATCTAGAGTTGGTGGAGTGTAACTCAAATGTCAAATGACAAATCAAATTAAACAGTTGCTTAAAAAACAAAAAACAAAAACAAAACAGCAGAGGGGCAGAAAACACTTTCTCTTACCCCTTTTTTCAATCTTCCCCCTTTTCTGTTGTCATGTTACAAAAGAACAGCATCTCCCCAACAGCAGACCAATCCTAATTATGAAGCTTTTCCAGACTAGTTATAACATGGTTTTAGCAATTACTTCAAACGCAAGAGTTCAGTTAAAACAGAGGTCCTTTTTTCCACACGTTTATAAAAAAAAAAAAAAAAAAGATCAAACTACCATTAAAACAAAGCATGTCCACTCAAACATGTCATACAACAAGCATTCATAAATTTAAAAAAACAAACAAACAAACAAACAAACAAACCCCAAAATTTGAAATGGGGGGGGGGGGGGGGGGGTACTTTGTGCATTGTTCTTGACCCCTTTTACTCATAAAGCCTACACAGACATGGCGTAAGCCTTCATAATAGAGCACACAGCACACACACAGAAGTATAGAGAAGAGAGAAAGAAAGAAACCTAGGCCACGGGGTGTGATCAAGATAACGCAGCGTTACAAAACGCTTCAAATACCATATCCCCTTTGTTGGTGGAAATAAGTAGCAATAGCAATCTATTGTGAAGATTTCCTTTCTATGTGTTACGTTTTGAAATGAAATATTCTCTCAGCGTCTTGGTCAACAATGCGCCCAAAGGCGACGTCAGGGAAACGCTCTGCATTCATAATTAAAATGTCTAAACGGTGAGAGAAACATCATTTTATTGTTTATCATTTTAACTTAGGGCAAAAACACTCCGATTCTGTCACGGAGGAGAAAGGCCAGGGAATCTCGGTTTTCCGAAAGAGAAAGAAAACGGCTGTCATGCTGATGTCCGTAAGGAAAGAGACAGGAACAGACAGGCTTTAAATAAAGGCAGAGGGTTTCACTATGAAAAGACTTACTGGGAGAAAAAAACTGAAAAAGAGCAGAATCTTGGGTCTGAATTAAAAAAAAAAAGAAAGAAAGAATTAAAGCAGGTTTTGGACTGAAGTGGCCTTACAGCTCAGTCCAACAGCACCAGCTTAGAGAGCATTTAACACACACACACACACACACACACACATTTACACATACACACACACACACAAAGCTACCAATGACAGAAGCTAAAGGTCCTTTGGTTTATAAGAAACAATTTTAAACATACTATTTTTACACAAAGCCACTTGCACGCACGCACACGCATACACACGCGCGCACACACACACACACACACACACACACACACACACACGCACAGACACATGCACAGACACCCAGTTCCCAAAATCGGAGTAACGTGTAGTAGGTGAGGGAAAGCCCTTGTGTTTTTTGCCAGGTCACATGCGTCTGCTGAGTAAGCAGCTCCAGGTAATGAGTCTGAGAGAGAGAGAGAGAAAGAGAGAGAAAAAACCCTCCCCTCTACTCCTTGTAGTGCATTTTTAGAGGTCTTTTTGACGCTCAGTCTCTCCCTCTCTCTCTCTCTTTTATCTATGCACTTTGTCTTGGTGAGCTGTGTTTTGGCCTTTTTTGGCCCAGTTCTTGGTGGCTTTGACTCCGTGGCTTTGACTCCGTGGCTTTGACTCCGTGGCTTTAGGGCCCAGCTCTCATGCTCTCATGCACGGCCATGTGTGGGGCCGTGGGCAGTGCGTCTGAGGAGCGGATGAAGGGTGTTGTGTGGTTTTTTGGGGAACATTTCTCTCTACGGGTCATCCTGCTGTGGGTAGTCTAATTCTCCTCTTCCTCGTCCATCCGCGCATCCATTTTTCTATTCCTCAGTCCACTCTGTCCATTCCTTCATCCATCCATCAAACTCTCTCTTTCATTGCCTGGTCTTTGCTCAGTGAGAGGTCTTTTTTTCGTTCTTTTTCCTCTTTCTCTTTTTCACAGTGAGAGAGAGAGAGATAGAGAGAGCCAGAGAAAACAGTTCTTTCTTTGTTTGTCTGTTTCAGAGTGTCAAGCCGTGGAAACCGCTGTGTGTGTGAGTGTGTGTGTGTGTGTGTGTGTGTGTGTGTGTGTGGCACTCATCTCCTCACATCGTGAAGTCAATATATGTGTGTATGTGTGGACACTTCTCTTCACACCGGGTGACTGGGCAGCTCTAGCAGGGAGGGGCGGAGCTTGGGGGTGGTTTCCATGGTGATGCAGTCATCTGTCTTGCCCAGTTGGCGTCGGGTGGCACTGAAATAGGCATTCATCAACTGCATGATCTCAGTCAGCTGAAAGAGAAAAAGAGAGGCAGAGAGGGAGGTATGATCGTTAGTTGGGAGACTCTCTCAAAGTGACAGTTTGGCTCAGAGTCAGAAAGATGTTGTCATTCGCATAAACTGCCAAACATAATAACACATATATGCTTTTAGCACAAAAACGGCCCAATGACCTGTCTCTAATTAGCTTTTGAGTGTGCGCACATGCGTGTGTATGTGTGTGTGAGACTGTGTGTGTGTGTGTGTGTGTATGTGAAATAGAGAAACAAATATAGAGAAAGAGAGAAGGACATTCAAAATGGGTAGTTTTCATTAAGCCCTCCAGTGGTCTTGAATACAAGTACGGTTTATGTGTTTGGAGGTGTCTGAGAATGGCTCTGGTTTTAACTGTCATTGTATTTCCCTAATCTTACGGCCTAACAAATACAAGACTATGTGGTAGCAATCAAACTCGCACGCACGCACGCACGCACGCACACACACACACACACACACACACACACACACACACACACACACAAGCACTCATACACACCCTCTGTGCTTCATGTTCAGCATAAGATGAAACATTTTCTGTGAATTTCTGAGAGGAAAAGTGCTTTAAAAGGGGGGGGGGGGTGTGTGTGAAAATGGGATTAATAGGCTTTTATCTCTTATACGTCTGTGATGGTGTGCAGGGGCGAGGGAAGGAGTCTGAGAAGTGAACAGACTGGTTTAGCGGGTGTACTTTGGGAATAGGAGCAGTAGACAGACTGGTTTAGCGGGTGTACTCTGCGAATAGGAGCAGTAGACAGGTTGTGTGTGTGTGTGTGTGTGCGCGTATCGTAATGACTACCGTCCGCTCACAGGTTAGTTTTGTGTGACTGTGTGTATGGGAACGTGTTTAACAGCACAGACGAACAGACTGAATTCTCTGTATAGTGCACAAATTTATTTATCAGCCACTGATAAGAGAGGTTCTGGGAATGTACACTCACAGCAGATTAAAGCAAATCTCCCTCTCTCCCTCTGTCTCTCTCCGTCCCTCCCTCTCTCTCTCTCTCTCTCTCTCTCCTTCTCTCTCCTTCTCTCTCCCTCTCTCCTTCTCTCCTTCTCTCTCTCTCCCTCTCTCTGCCTTGTCTCTGGTCAAGCATAGCAAGGTGACTAAGCAGTCTACAGCAGGGAACAGGATCAGTGGATCTGTGGGGCAGGTTTCTGTTTTAGGGCTTCTATATAAAAAGGCCCTCTGGTGAAGGCTTGGATTTGCATGTTATTGGATGTGAGAGATAACAGATAAAGGCCTGCTTTCAGGAGAGGAGACCCGCGTCAGGACAGCTGACTGCCTACATGCCACCCTGAGCTTACAGAACGACGATGATGCTATCATCAGTGTGAATGTTCTAAGCTCCTGCACTGTATTTCAGAGGTCATTGTATCATGTGAAGTTTCATTTACTGATGTATTTGCTTACGCATGTATTATGTGTGTATGCATTTGTTTGTTTGTTTGTTTTATGGATACGTGGTGTTCTATGTAAGTAGTATTTTGTTTGGAGGTAACACGATGTTCTCCTATCCTATCCTATGCACATTCAGTAAATGAATGTCCAAGGTTGTTATTTTTGTTACAGGTCTGGTTCTCCGAAGCGGCGCCCCCTACCTTGGTGGTCTCAAAAAGCAGGTCTCTGTCGCCAGCGGTGATCCTGAAGGTGTTGCTGTCGGAAACGCCGTAGGAACAGATCTGACCAATAGGAAGAGACTCTAGGGCTTCAGCTTCGCCCTGACGATACAGAGAGACACAGGAAGCAGCCACGCCAAGCCAAAGCCTCTGAGAGAAACTGCCCGTCGAGCTCTGAGACGGAGAGCACACAGAAAAAAAAAACAAAACAAAACACAAAAAAAACGACAAATTACAATGACGGTTAGATAACAAGTCTGTCTTGGCACCGTTCTACATGTTAAAAGCCTGACCTCTGATGTACTGCAAACAGAAAACACAAGAGAACACACACGGTTTGTATATCCAGCAGTTTGTTTGTATAGCAGCATTTTTACAAAAATACCATTCAGAATTAAGTATACTAAAACACAACTTGCACTAAGAGGCAATTTAAACATTGGCTTCTGTGTTTTTCTTACTGCTTTATGTCAGTACATGCTTCAGTGAACCTTTTTCCATTCAATTAAAGTGAAATCTTCCCTTTTCAAACTCTGACTTTCAGACAGTCTAGAACTGTGCCCATTTTGTGTATTAAAAAAAAAAGCGAGCCAATTTTTTAATACGTTACGCCCGTGTCCAGACACTCACTATATAGAAGTCCACTTCGTAGAGAGTGCAACCGAACCCTGACCACTGGCGCGCTATGGTGAGGTAGGCAGCCATGCTATCTCTCCTGCTGTAGCCAGCCAAAGCTTTCCAGCGCTCCAGGACGGTTGCCATGACGACGGCCCCTTCCTCCCTCAGCCGGGCGCGCAGGCGCTGGTCTTTCTCCTGACGGCGTTTGTGGCCCCACAGGGTCCCCGCCAAGAGGCCCCCGGGGAAGGAGGGGCAGCCCGGGGGGTCGGCGGGTGTCAGGAGGACCCGGGCTTCGATGACGGAGGACGGGAAGACTTGCTCCAGGGGAGGGTACGGAGAGAGGGTGCTGAAATCTCCCAGAAGGCTTTGCAGTCTCAGAGCAGCCAATGAGAGGAGGTCATCCTCGCAGGCAGGCAGCTGGCCACGGATGACCATCTCATGACACTGAGAGAGCGAGAGAGACAGACGGGGAGAGAGACAGGGGGAGAGAGACAGACAGAGAAAGAGAGAGATGGAGAGAATTTTTTAAACTACCTTTAATAAACTAATACAGAAACCTGGAAAGATATTTTGGACAAACGCTTTGACGTTACAGAATAACAACGGTTTTAGAGGAGACTGCAAGAGAGGTGGAGAAAGACAGTTAACAGTTGATAATTCATCAGTCTCTCTCTCTCTCTCTCTCTCTCTATGTACGTGTGTGTGTGTGTGTGTGTTTAAACTTAACTGAACTGATAAAAAGATACCTTAATGATACATTAATCAAAGCACAGAGAAAGTCCACCCCACAAAAGGTTGACAGAATGAACAGATGAAAAAGAGAAGGTCAAGGACTCTGTGTTCGTTTCTTTCTCTCTCTCCCTCTCTCTCTTTTCCACGCTTTCATCTGACTGTCCCACTCCACCCAGTTTTATGAATCTTTTTTAATGAATAAATTTTTAATGTTAAATGATCATCATCAGGCTTAGTGAAGCACATGCTTTCTCTCTCTCTCTCTCTCTGTGTGTGTGTGTGTGTGTATGAGTCATTTGAAATAGTCCTGTTATTAAAGCATTATGTTATTATTAGAGAGAGTTTTATAACTGTTCTCAATGAGAAATGGCCTTTTATGAATGTGTGGAGGAAGACAAGCATCACACTGTGGAAACGATTAGTGTTTTATGACTAAGCATATTAAAAAACAGCCTGTTTCCAATTATTAGTCTGAAAGTTACAATAATTGACTCCAGGACTGTGTGCATATCTCTCCTTCTTTCCGATTATCAGTCATCCCTCACTACCTTTCCTTTTCTCTCTCTCTCTCTCACTCTTCATTTCTCTTCATTTGTTCTCTTTCCTCCCCTATTCTCAATCTCAAAAAAAAAAAAAAAAAATGACCTCACCTTATCTGCTTATTTAATTTGCATTTGAACTCCCTCAGTCTTCCTTTTTCTGTTTCTCTCTCTCTCTCTCTCTCTCTCTCCCCCCCTCTCTCTCTCCCTCCCTCTCTCTCTCTCTTAGTTACCTGTTCATAAAGGAAGAGGTATTCGATGCTGTCAGTAGAGATGTTGTCTGTGTCCAGTAGGCAATAGAGTTTGAAACAGAGTCTCCACTGAGAATCAGGCTCTTTAGCTGAAAGACTAACAGAGAGAAAGAGAGAGAGAGAAAGAGAGACAGAGGGAGAGAGAGAGGGAGAGAGGAGTTAGGACACATTCTTGTCAAGACAACAAATGAGTGCATACATGCATGAAGTGCCCAGTGTTTGAAACCCTTTCTGAATGTGACTAATACTGACTCACTAAGCTTTGTGTCTTGTCAGTGTTGTCACTGTGTGTGTGTGTGTGTGTGTGTGTGTGTGTGTGTGTGCGCGCGCGCACGCACGCGCGTGCATTTGAATCATTTCTGGGAAGAGCTCACGGAAAACGCACGCACGCACACACACACACACTCCACCTCTCTCTCTTTTCTCATCTCTCTCTTTTTCTTCCATAAATGATCCCGTCTGATGTTCTTATCTCTCTCCCAGTTTGTCTTTCCCATCACATCAGTCAGGGCTAATGATACCACTTTCACCTTGAGCTGCAGAGCCAAACACTGAAAACACACACACAACTAAACCCTGTGTGTGTGTGTGTGTGTGTGTGTGTGTGTGTGTGTGTGTGTGTGTGAGATGCTTACGTGCTTCTAACATTGCTTCAATATTCTACTGTATCCTCAGAGCTTGAGAAGATGAGATCAATATTCTGTTGGATATTTACTTTTCAAACCTGGTCATCACGTCTGCTATGATGGTGCCGCCCGCTAACACCCTTTCCCAGCATGCATTCTGCTCAAACAGAGCAAACGTATTACGGCTGTCCTGCAGCCCGAGCCGCTCAGCCATCTTCTTCACCACCTACACACACACACACACACACACACACACACACACGTACACACGTACACACACACACGCACGCACGCACATACACACAGAGAGAGACAGAGACAGAGAGGAACAGAGAAAGAAGATCAGACCTGGTGTGTGTGTGTGTAAAAGGCATTTTGTACTGAGAGAAATACACAAACTACTTGTCATGGATTATATGTGGATGAGGCCTCAGTGCGTGAGAAAATCAGTCAGCGCATGTGTGTATGTGTGTGTATGTTTCTATTTATGGCATAACTACATACATGTGTGGTTATGTGAGTGTGTGTCTGTGTCTGTGTGTATGTCCATGTGTGTATGACTATATGTGTGTGTGTGTGTGTGTGTGCATGTGTATGTGTGTGTGTGTGTGTGTGTGTGTGTGCGTGTGTGTGTGCGTGTGTATATATGTGTGTCTGTACACAACCCCGTACCTCATTAGCTGTAGTGTGTGAGTTAACTGGGAGCTGACAGCAGCCCTGTCCTGGGTAATGCACAGTGCACAGGATCTCCTGCCTTCCCATCAGCCCCTGGATCTCCTCCCAGGACGGCACACACTCACGACAGCGCGTCTTCTCCAGGGAGTGACAGATAAACGACGCATAGCTCTCTACCTCCAGGTCCACACACACACTCTGCACCCTGGCAGAGAGAGAGAGAGAGAGAGAGAGAGAGAGAGACAGAGAGAGAGAGTCTGTAAGGATAAGGCATTTCAAGTGAACATTTACTGAACCAAACCAAACAAGTATCGATGACGA
>NC_044510.1:6312816-6315316 GCF_902362185.1 Chanos chanos
ACACATACACACACACACACACACACACACACACACACACACAAATGCAAATGCACACACAGACACTGGCGCATGAACATAAATACACAAAGGACCAATATAACACACACACACATACATGAACTGTCTTATTAAAAGAAGCAGACACATGTGTGAATGTGAGTGTGCTTGTGTGTGTGTGTGTGTGTGTGTGGGTCCATGTCTATGAACTACTGGTTGCTATGGATTCAGTGTATTTTTATCATGTAATAACAGTGTAATAATAAGCAGTCCACATGTTTATGATTGCTGAAGGTATGCATGTATGCAGGGAGGTGTGGTCTACACTGCATGAGGTCAACTTAAAAGATGTGAATTTGCAGACCTTTCATAACTCAACATATGTTGACTCAGGGCTGTGTGTGTGTGTGTGTGTGTGTGTGTGTGTGAGAATGTGTGTGTGAGTGTGTGCGAGTGAAAGACAGAGAGAATGGGAGCGAGAAAGAGAGATTGATCCAGGCCTGAGGCTGGTCTCACCGATCAGTAAAGTCATGTTATTCTTATCACCATACAGAATCTGCACATCACACACTCCCCTACGTCAATACACACACACACACACACACACACAGGTCATCTAACTACACCTAAGCCCACTGAAAGAAAGAAAGAGAGAGAGATTCAGGTACACATATACTCTGTAATAAAGGGAGGGAAAAGAGAGAGAGAGAGAGAGAGAGAGAGAGAGAGAGCGCATATCTGTCTATTCACATTCTATTCACTCTAAATCTTCTCCTACTAATCTTCACAGATGTAATTCCAGCACCATTAAACTGTATGAAACATAGAGATGAAGACTGAAAATACAGAAGTATAATAAATCATGAAAGAACTACCCCTGGAAGAAAAAACAAAGACAGACAGACAGTGGCAAAAGCAAAACATAAACTGATAATGAAGGAAAAGATGAAAAGATGCAAACAAAGCAGGAGAAGAGAGAGAAAGAGAGAGAGAGAAGGAAAAAGAGATGCAGAGCGGGAAGAGAGAGAGAGAGATGTTGAGAGAGAAATGGAGAGGGAGGGGGAGAGATGGAGAGGGGGAGAGAGAGAGAGAGAGAGAGAGAGAGATGTGGGGAGGGAGGGGGAGAGAGAGAGAGAGAGAGAAAGAGAGAGATGTGGGGAGAAAGAGAGAGAGAGAGAGAAATGGAGAGGGAGGGGGAGAGATGGAGAGGGGGAGAGAGAGAGAGAGAGAGAGAGAGAGAGAGAGAGAGAGAGAGAGAGAGAGAGAGAGAGAGAGAGATGTGGGGAGTGGGTACAGAGCTGGTCTCGCTGGCAGAGTGACCTTTCCCTGTGTGAGTGTCCAAACAGAGATGACCTTCAATTTGAATGGGCTTCTATCAGTCAGAATGGGTTTGGCAGGACCAGGACCAGGACCAGACGATAACAGCAAACACACAATCAGCTACTGTAAGTTCACTCACACACACTGATACACATTCACATCTGTATTCAGACAGACACACAATCACACACAGACTAGTGTAAACAGTAATAGTCCAAACAACCTCGCCAAAGCATTCTACAGACACACCAAGAATACCCCCTCATACAACCCTACCTGCAGCCCACACACACATATATAAAGCATTCTACAGACACACCAAGAATACCCCCTCATACAACCCTACCTGCAGCCCACACACACATATATAAAGCATTCTACAGACACACCAAGAATACCCCCTCATACAACCCTACCTGCAGCCCACACACACATATATAAAGCATATGTCCGTATACACATTCACTATACCACACACACACACATTCAGTATAGCACACACACATTTACTATAGCACACACACACACACACACACACACACACACACACACACACACATTCACTTTAGTACGTACACACACACTACAGCACATACACACACACATTCATTATAGTACTCACACTCACACACTCACTATAACTGCATATTTACACCTACAAAGACACACTGACAAAGGCTGGGCGGGCACTGGATGAAAATGTTTGATGTTTTATAAAGGGTGGCAGATACAGACCCCCCCCCGCCACACACACACACACACACAGACAGACTCAACACACACACACACACAGACAGAGTCGAGTCAACATGGCTCTGAGCCAGACCTAAGTGCTTTTTCACAAGCCCTGTGCCAAAACCAGCACTAACAAAGTAGCACTCTCTGTAAAGGAACAGTGTGTACATTTATGTGTGTGTGTGTGTGTGTGTGCGTGTGTGTGTGTGTACAGGGCTATGATATGAGGCATATTTGGGTGTCGTGTATCGTTGGATTTTATGAGAGTTAGGAGGGAGCGAGAGAGAGAGAGAGAGAGAGAGAGAGAGAGGCCATGTATGTAGTTGGCTCTGAGCACAGCTGGGACACATGTTTTTTTTGGGGGGGGCACGACTAATCTCCAATATAAGGAGGATCTCATCTGAGTGAGGAGTGGCTGGTATTTAGAAGAGAACTGTGTGTGCAT
>NC_044510.1:6327816-6335316 GCF_902362185.1 Chanos chanos
CTCTCACACACACACACACACACACACACACAGAACACCTAAAAAAGCTAAGAAGAGCCTAATGGACTGGGGCAGGAGAAGAGGGGAGAGGGAGGGAGGGACCCAGGGAGAGAAATCCATAAGGGGCAAAGCTAAAAGCCTTGTGGCAGTGCCTCTCTGATTGACTGTGTATGTATGACTGACACGCCTGGGGGACATTACTCACCACATGGCCCAGATCTGGGTATTTATGTCTGTGTGTGCGTGTGTGTCTGTGTGTGTGTGTCTGTATGTGTGTGTGTGTGTAAATATGTGACCAGACATGTCAATGTTGTGTCTACCAGATCTGTGTTTACGTGAATAAAAATCCCTTTGGCATTTATAAGTGGTGGGAGACTGACTGGGTTGCCTGTCTGTGTGTGTGTTTATATGTGCATATGTGCATGTGTATGTGTGTGCGTGTGGTATTTACACAGCACTTTCTGGTCTGTGTATGTAATGCCTGGGTGTATGCTCAAACCGGCACTATAACTTGGACTTCCACTTCATATGTCAATATGGCCTCTGGTTAATGAGGTGTTCAGGGCATTTTGAATTGAGGAATTTCTGATTTCATAATCCATAAACACCACAGAACTCACCCGATAAAAGGCTTTTTTTCTTTTTATTATTCGTAGACTTAAAGGAATCTAAATGGGATTTGCCCTGGCTCTAGTCTACTCTGGCTGGACACTGCCCATTACCAGTGAGATGACTGTTAAAGAGTCTTTGGCAGAATGGACCACTGCTCACAAGGGGGAAAAGAAAGGAGAGCCAATGACTTAGATTGAACTGAAGGAAAAGGGAACATCGTGAAATATCACATTACGTGCTGGACTTAATTTGACCAGAGCTATGAAAACCGCTGACGACCTAAATGCTGGCCAGGTCAAATTAGCTCAACTTTCTCTCTCTCTCTCTGACATTCTCTCACTCTCTCTCCTCAGTACCCCCCCCCCCCCCCCCCCCCCCGATATATGAAGGTATTAACGCACAGCAAGGACAGTCCTCTGACTCTCAAAACATCATTCATACACATGAAACAACAACAACAACTAAAGTCATTTATAGCAAAAGCATTTGGAAAACACTTTACCTGCTATCTAAGAATAATCTATCAGCCAACCCCTACGCAAACCCTTTCTGCCGTGAGTTTCTGTGTTGTATACAATATATGCTTAGTCCATTCGGCCAATTCAGTTTGTTTGATTTTAAATGTCGTGTCTCCCAGTTGAGCTGCAAAACAAATTTCCCCTGGAGGATAATGAAGCATTCTAAGAAATCTAATCAGTCCGGTACGCTGTGATGCGAAGAGTTCGCCAACGCTGGCCGTCCACAACAGGCCTTTACATGTGTGAGGACAGTACTGCAACGGGCTTTTACATGTGTGAGGACAGTACTGCAACAGGCCTTTACATGTGTGAGGACAGTACTGTAACAGGCCTTTACATGTGTGAGGACAGTACTGCAACGGGCTTTTACATGTGTGAGGACAGTACTGCAACGGGCCTTTACATGTGTGAGGACAGTACTGCAACAGGCCTTTACATGTGTGAGGACAGTACTGCAACGGGCCTTTACATGTGTTAGGCCTGTACTATAAGGACTTGATCTGTCAGATGACTGCAGGGCAAACAACAGCACAGACACAGTCCACTGTGTGTGTGACTGAGTGAGCGAGAGAGGGAGAGAGAGAGAGAGATATCTATTAAATGACTGATAAAGAAGTTGTGTGAAAAACTGCTTCTAACTAAATCCAATGACTTGGTGCTACCAAAGTTGTGATAAGTCTTTGGATAGAAACATGATCATATCAACCTTCCTCTGTCTTAAAAGAAAACACGTCACGAATATTTAAATACTTATTGTAATCATTGATTTTAAGGGTGTTTTTTTTTCACATTTATTCCGTCCAGTGTGACCTTGGCTACTGTATTTAGGGAATTATAGACAGACGACAATGCGTCAATAAAGGTCAAAGGTCTCTCGGTCTCTCTATCTCTGACATACTTGCGCGTGCACACACGCGCTCGCGCGCTTGAGGGGGGGGGGGGGGGCACAATACCAGTTAACCCGGTCTCAGTTTCACATACGCATATACGCAGTATGCAATACCGAATGACATTACAGCATATCACCAGGCTAAGGCTGTTTGGATTTTTCAGTTTGCACCCAAACCACATTCACGTACTTTGAGCCAAGTACTATGACACAAGCGAAAAATCTCGCGGTACAATGTACCTGCATGTATATTAATGAGTGAACTGAATCTGGGGTGAGACTTGAAGAAAACCTGAACTGAAATTGAATGAAACGCAATCAGAGGTGTTGGACACCGAATTTAACGACATTCCTGAGAGAACAAGTGCATGCTTTTAGACTGGTCTCAGATCTGAGGGGAATGTAAGGACTTGGGTGGGAGAGCACACACGGTCTCTTGTTTAATTTATACGCCTGTTTCCTGTGGTAGCCGCGAGACAACCCGTGGCTGTATGAGGGTAACTAGGGTGAACCGTGTCAACAAATTCAGTCCAAACATACTGCTTCCTTTGATTCGTCCACCTTGATACGAAAGTGTTGGGCATTTCGAAAAAGCTCTCTCATTAAGTCGTCGGTGAGGATGCGACACAACACAGCGCCGACCGGTTTTGCACTAGAATTAACTCTATTCAGTCAAAATAGACCATCTCCACATGCGCGTTGTCTAAATTGACTTGTGCGACTGGTTTAAAGCATGCAAAAGAGCAAGTGAAGACAACGTCCGTGCCAAATTCACGTCTGTCAAATACGCACGAAACGTTTTCAGACACAAGGAGTGAAAAAATTAAACCCCGTCCCAGAAAACCTTTTCATGACAGCAGTCAACCCCGGTGTCTACAGCTAATTTACAATCCCCCCCGACGGAGTCAATACTGATAAAACGTGAATTGGTTGGACTGTCTGAATGTCTTACCCGCCCGTTGAATGTTAGCTCGTCCTTGTTGCGCAATTCAAAAGATTCTTCCTCTTCTTTCTCCCCATGGTCCCGTCCGAGCAAACTGAAGCCTTGTCTGCAGCAAAGAAACCAACAACCCCCCTGCAAAGGCATTCAAATCCCGACGTCTATAACGGCCAATTATCCGTGAACGTTAATAAACATTCAAAGTCACTCTAGCCACTCTAAGGCTAAAAAATGTCTGAAAGAAAACGGCGTCTTCCAATTTGGCTAAAGTGAGTTATCCATGAAGTCGTTGTGGAGAACTGCTCAAACTGGACTCGCTGTCCATAGCAGAGAAAGATACGATAGACCCAGGCACGGCTAGTTGAAGTAGTGAAACTGCGAAACGCGTGAGGAATTCAAAATTTGCAGTTAAACAGCTGATTTGTGGCATCGGCATGAACTCAGATGATAAAAATAATCCCAAAAGTTTTCGTTGTCGAGAAACATTGTCGGTAGAGCAGAGTTCAAACCGCTGCCGATTACTAGAGAAGTAATTCTCCCCGTTCTTGATATTTAAAAGGAAAATTAAGAAGCTAGCGGTACACAAAGTTTAGGAGCTTGTAAAACAAATATCCGAAAACCGTTTTTCTAACCTTCGAAATGTACAACCTAGCAACTGTACTAAATACGCAACTTGAAATGTCTTGTATTCTCTGACTCTAAGGAAGCAGCGTGCAAGCTTTCAGGAGAGCGTGCGATTAACGGGCGGAGCCTACAGTCCCAGATGTCCCGTCTTGACATATGATTGGCTCAATACACTCACGCCCTTAAAACACTCCGCCTTCTCTCTGTGCGTCACATGCACACTTGACATCGAGCCAACCATTCTGAACCCGAACGCTACGTTTTGGGCAGTAATGAGTGAGGAAAAAAAACGCCTCGCTTAATTTTAAATTTGCTTGAAAGCCCGTGGAGAATGAGACAAAGAATTATGTACACACCGAATAACTTGAGAAGTCCAATTTCTTCCTTACTTTGGCTATAATGGAAGACCAAGCTGATAACTGAATTTATTAATTGTGGGGTACTGTCTCAGAAAATACATTTTAATCATTCCCTCAAATATGGTGCAATTCCCTTATAAAATGCGCCAGTCAAGGCAATGCGTATTTATAAATATTTAATACCGACGCCTTATGTTAAGATGGCATGTTTAATATTGTTTGGAGATTTTTTTTTCAGTATGTGACATCACAAAGCCGATGTTTCCCGCAGGCGCGACATAACAGCACGCTTGTATTTGTGGAGCTGATGAGGCATGTATGTGTGCCGTTACATTAACAAGTAAGTGTGAAGTTTTTGAAGCAACCGTGTGTGTGTGAGTGTGTGTCTGTCTGTCTGTCTGTCTGTTTGTGTGCGCGCGTGTGTGTGTGTGTATGCGTGTAAGTGAGTGAGTGTGTGTGTCTGTGTGTTTAGCCCTCCTGAAAGGCATTACTTGGCTGAATAGAAAGCAGATGGAGTCCACCTCCTTTCTTCCAGGAAACGAGGGAGACTGTCAGGAGAGCGAGAGAGAGAGAGAGAGAGAGAGAGAGATGATAGAACAGCTCCAGACAAGGGAACCTTTTTCCGCAATGCTCACAACTCTTCTCTTCTCTTCTCTTCTCTTCTCTTCTCTTCTCTTCTCTTCTCTTCTCTTCTCTTCTCTTCTCTTCCCTTACCTTCTCTTCTCCGCGGTTCTTTTAATTTCAGCCTATTTTCATTGTGTTTAGATGGGTCTTAAAAAGTCTTTTTTTTTTTTTACCTTTAATTTAACGACAGACGGGTTGATTGCTGTTTAAATGAACCAATTTACCAAGTGTTTTCATAAAATCCCCCTAATTTACTCCATATTGTTAGTAAAAATGACAGCACAACACAGGAACCCCCCCCCCTCTCTCTCTCCCCTCCCTGTCTCTCATTACCCCTACCCTCAAATTCTCCAGTTTCATATACTCACACACCACACATCTACACCTCGCTACCAACACACACACACACACACACACACACACACCACAAATATAGTGTCATTTAAGCACTTTCATTAATCCTGCTCCCTGACTGAAAACAATAACAATGTTTCTCCCTGCTTCCCCCACGCCTCTCTCTTTGCCCCCCCCAAACCACACATACACGCGCACACACACATAAACACACACACACACACACATATACACACACAAACACACACACATATACACACAAAGGCACACGCACACACACACACGCACACACACACACGCACACACACATGCACACGAACACGCACACAAACACGCACATAAACACACACGCACATATACACACACAAACACGCACGCACACACACACGCACACAAACACACACACACACATATACACACACAAACACACACGCACACATACACACACGCACGCACACACACTCACACACACGCAAACAGAGGACACGTGTTATCTCTCAGGGCCCCTCCAGTGCTTGCTTTCTCTCTTCCTCTATCCCTTCATTTCCTCTTGTTTGCTCTCCATAGTCCTGGGCAGGCTCTCCACTCGTTCATCACTACATAAGCTGCCTCTGGGCTTTGTCTTTCAATCTATCTGTGGCTTCACCTCACTAACACACACGCATGCACGCACACACACACACAGACACACACATGGCCACCACACATGCACGTGCACGGACACACACACTTTCACACACATAAACTAACACACACAGATACACACACACACACACACTGTTCTGTAGGGAATAAGGAGGAGGATAACTTTATTGTCTGAGGCCTATTGAGAGATCTCTGCTGTATCTCACAGGGCTTACTGTATATCAGACTTCATAAACTCTCTCTCTCTCTCTCTCTCTCTCTCTTGCCCCCCCCCCCCCAAATCTGTGTGCCTGTCTCTCTCAGACCTGCTGAAGGAACAGATGTTTTATTTTTAGAGCTCTCTCTCTCCCTCTCTCCCTCCCTCTCTCTCTCCCCCTCTCCCCCCCCCCTCTCTCTCAGTCACTCTCTCTTTCTCTCTCTCTCTCTGTCTCCTTCTCTCTCTCTGCCCACATTACAGATGAATAGGAGAGTCTTCTATATATGGCCTCACAAAGCGTATGTGTTTCTGCAGACAGGTGACTAGATTCAGCCTCACCGTCCTGTGGCCAAAAGCCAAAATGGACTGCATACCTAATCATTACAGTACTCTCTCTCTCTCTCTCTCTCTCTCTCACTCTCTCCTGAGTCACTGTGCATCCTGACCCAATTCCCTCTCAATCATTTCCTCACTCAAGACAATCTGTATAAAGAGAGAAAAAAAATCCCCACCCATGCCTTTCTTTTTCTCTCTCTTTCTTCCCTAAGGGATTACCCTCAAGCTATCGTGTTCCTCCCCCCCCCCCCTCTCTCTCTCAAACTAGATCCTGCTTCAGTATGGCTGACACTTCCTGTCTTTAAAGTCTCCTCACGTCCTGTTTGTTGATATTAGTGTTGTTGCCTTAGATACACACAGAAGATCTGGACTACCTGAGAGCCAGACTGACAAAAGACAGATGGAAGTCTCCCTCTCAAGCGCTAACGGTCATTTATTCCTCTCTCTACGTCCCTTCTCTCGCTCCTTTTCTCTCTCTCTTCTCTCTCTCTCTCTCTACCCCCCCCCCACCAACCCCCGTGTGTTTGCCCACTAACGTCTTTCTGTCTTATCTCTTTCTCTCGATCTCTCTCTCTTTCTCTTTCCCCCTCTGTCTGTCAATCCCTCCTTCTCTTTTGGTAGCCATATCTATATCTGCATCTCATCATTCTTTCTTTCTTTCTTTCTTTCTTTCTTTCTTTCTTTCTTTCCTCTGTTCACGTAAAAGATTTGAATCAACAGCAGCTGGAGTCACAGCTGGCGTTTAATATTGACATGCAGCATCCGTTCATCCGCTTACCTATCCCGAAACGAGGTGAGGAGTTCAAAAAGTTCACCTCACACTTTGGAAATCGACGATCAGGAGAGTAGTTGACTCCAGTGACCTCTGACCCTGTCAGACAACCCTAACCACACTAAATTAAGCACTGACCTTAAATCTGGCCCTCTTTTCTTCACTCACACTTGTGTGTTTCTCTCTGTATGAGTAGGTGTGTGCACGTGAGCCGCTGTGTATACACATGTGTGCACACTGTGTGTGTGTGTGTGTGTGTGTGCACATATGTGAACATATGTGAGTGTGTCTATGTGTGTGTGTGTGCGCGCGCACACATGTGTATGTGTGTGTGTGTGAGTGCGCGCGCACATGTGTATGTGTGTGTGTGTGTGTGTGTATGCGTGCGCACGCATGTGTGTGTGAGAGCGACGAGTTCGTGGAGCCTCTTTCAAGCCCTTCAATTTTGATTTAAATAAACAATTAACATGTAATAATTTCATAATAAAACAATAACAGATAAATATAATAGTAATGCCGAAAAATAATAAGACCCTCAATACCACCCACTACTAAATGACATTAATAGAACAGTCCATATTCACTCTACCAAAGTGAAGAAATGGTTTCACATTAATACAGCTGAAAACCT
>NC_044510.1:6340316-6347816 GCF_902362185.1 Chanos chanos
CTTCTGTTTATGTTTGAGGTTTGATACACATTATTAACCAAGAAATTGCCTCATAACGCATGTTTTCCTCTCTATTCATCTTCTTTGTGACAGGCGACGTAACAGGTCAGCAGAAAAAGTCCCAGTTGGGGATGTTTCTCAGGAATGTTTGAGTAGTAAGTGGTGAGTCAGGAATGTCCTGAAATCTCCAACTCACCTTCCTCACGCAAATGCCCTTATGGAAACAAACACATGCGTGTAAACACACATGCACACAAACACACACAGACACACACACATACATACACACGCACGCACGCACAGACACACACACACACACACACACACACACACATGAACGTACACACACACACACGCACACATGAACGTACACACACACACACACAATAAGGGTACCTCTTCGTGTGTGTGTGAGAGTGTGCCTGTGCGTGTGGTGATTTCAGCAGTAATAGTGGGAGTTGCGTACCATTCGTGTGTGTCACACAGACAGACAGAGGCTCGTGGAATGAGTGTAATCTCGTGTAATAAGTTAAAACAGTGGGAACCTAAGGAGACCTGGGCACAGAGCTTATTTATCAAAGTCTAATGCTGTCACAATCTCTAGGTTTTCAGGAGGTGAAAACCACGCTCCAGCATTATGTGTGACGGGTCTTTTCTTCTTCTTCTTTTTCCTCTTCTTCTTCTTCTTCTTCTTCTAATTTTTTTTATTTGTCACTAGTCAGTGTTTGTGGCTGAAATCTGTTTACCAGATCCTGGGGCATATCTATTCATATCCCGTTCCGTTTTTATTTTCCTCTCAAAACCAGTAACTTTAACTCAAGGTAAACCATAGTTTGTTTGTGTGTGTGTGTGTGTGTGTGTGCGCGCGCGTGCGAGTGAACACGCAATTTCATTTCCTTTTTTAATTTGTATTTTTTTTATGTAATTTATCATGCATGGGAGTATCCTGGGGAGGGAAGTGCTGGCTGAGAGAAACAGGAAGTGTGATTTGACGTGAGGTTTCTGCGGAATAATCGCAACCGTTCACCACTCTCCTCGAAAAAAAAAAAAAAACCCCTATATCGGTCCTGCGGTTCAAGCTGTATCAGAAACTGTCAAAGCCTAAGCTATTGACCATTGTAAATACAAAAAAAAGGAAAAAAAAAGGAAAAACCATGTTTATGATCAGATGATTTTAAGTGTAGGTTAAGTGGTGCTCTCATTTTTATGCAATAAAAATATCATACGTACTCAATATTGATAGTCCAGTTAAATGGCTTGAGCCTCAGAATACGAATCATGTTCACTTCGAAACTTGTGTTTGAAGAGCTCAATGAGAATAAACAGAGGACATGTGCGCCCTCTAGTGGCTCTACAGACATGTAACAACTGTATGTATCTATAGTTGTCTGAAGACCAGTTCAAATGAAACCCATATCTGGGATCCTGTTTTGTAAGTAATGAACAGCTGTGGCAATCAGTGTGGTGTTTCTATGTTGCTTTCAAAGGTTAAGAATGTGAAGCAAACTGATTGGCAGTGATCAGGCTGTCATGGAAACAGATAATGATGAATAAACAGTGACCTCTCCAGGTCGACCGTGAGAGACTTCGTGCTTTTAATCTTATGCAACTGTGGAGGAGATAAATGCTTATGTGTCTGGGTAAGTGCACAGATGTATGTGTATGACTGCGTGTGTGTGTGTGTGTGTGTGTGTTTCTGTGCTATAATTAATAAAGATACATGAGGCATTGAAAGGAAGTATGACTGTGTGTGTGTGCCAATATGACAGCCTCACTTCTTTTCCCAAACACGGACAGGCGTGCGTGCACACACACACACACACACATATGCACGCATGCACGCACGCGCACACACACACACACACATGCACGCATGCACGCACGCACACACACACACACACATTCAATTTCACTTGCACCCTTTGTCTTCTGTACAGTTTCCCAGCTGTTGTGTTTCATGCTCTGAGAGTGCTGGATGAAACGATGGCATTAACACATACACAAACTGATTAAGATTGGAATGACTTGGCAGAAGAGGCAGTAATTTATTATAGAATAAACCCCAAATCCTTTGTAATCACTGGGTAGCTCCTCCCACTGGTGTCAATCATCTGTACAGACACGCCCATCAGACTTCTCTGAGGCTATTGGTCAGTAAGAGAAACAAGAGAGAGAGAAAGAGAGAGAGAGAGAGAGAGAGAGAGAGAGAGAGAGATGAGAGGTTACTGTGGGTTGTGAGTTTATTACAAAACTCAATCTGATTTGATTGGAAATACTGCAAATCCCACGCTGCCCCTGGGCAGCCAGACTCACCCTGGTTCCCTTCAAGCTATGCATCTGTCCCACAAACCCACTTCTTTATAATCCCAAAGCCTTTTTAGATCACGAATGGGCTGCCTCGCCCACACTGCAAATCCCATCCACTACTGACCACAGCTGTTGTGCTTCTCTCTCTATCTTTCTCCCTCTCTCTCACATACACACACTCATCATACACAGGGAAATATGTTTCATGTATTATTATCATTATTATTATTGTCATTATTATTATTATTATTGTTGTTGTTGTTGTCATTACTGTTGTTATTATTATTATTATTATTATTATTAGTGTTTTCTAAGATAAATTCTGTGAGTCTCCTTTGAATCTCCTCTGATCGTTTGTCCGAGATAGCGCGTGGGGACTGTTGGGCAGATGTGATACTACATTCCGCATGCCAGCCAGGCTCGCGCTGCTAAGAGGGAGGCGCCTGCTATGCGGCTTTAGTGTATTTTATACAATCTCTGACGTTCGAAAAACTGATTGAAACACGAGGAAAAAGTTGGACCGTACCAAAATCGCACTCACATGACCAACTACGAAAACAGAGAAATATAACCTAGAAGACTTGTTGGGAGGTTAAGTAGTTGTAGACTCTACGAATGAGAACGAGCTGCCGCCCTGAGGCTAAAAAGTTTTTTTCTCTCTCTCTCTTATTCAACGTCTTCAGCCCCCTCCATCACCTGACCGCCCAAACCTCAAAACTCTCTGCGCGTTTCTGCTTCGTGTAAAGAATGCAGCCCCGTGTTTCCACTGACAGATCTAAATATACTAACATGTCAAAATATATCGGTTTGCGCCGAGAACGAGGCTTGTTTTCTAAAAGTTCTAGGAATTTTGTCGAAATATAAATGCGCGCGCCCGTCTTGAGCGCAGCATCAGCACCACAATCGGATGCGCGTCCCCGCCCTGTCGGAATCTAAGCCATCCCGGCCGGGAGAGTTGGAGCAACGCGAGTTAAAGTTGGTAGAAAGGGCGGTTGAACGATGCTGTACTGTCCGGTGAGGAGGGGAAGACAATCAAAAATCTAACAAACGTTCGGAGTAAGAATCTGGCTCCATCCATCGGAAAGGATGACTATCAAAATATTAAGCCCAAGCCTTTTATTTTTACTCGCCTTTCATCATTGCTCATCACGTAAGTCTTGTGAAATTTCCACTATAATTTTTCAATTGTAATAAGTGTTCGGCAAGAAAATTCCCGTCCGCGCTACAACGCAATCACAATGTGATTATAAAAGAGTGCAATCGTTTACTGAACAGACAAAATCAAACAGAACCGTAACGTACGTGTATGCATTGATAGGTAATACATTCAACCCCATAGTACATTACAAGAAATAATAAAACATTTTAATGACATCTTTTGGTGTGTTTATGCGGTCTGTTGCAAAGATTTGATCCGTTTCGTAAAACCTATTACCAATGAAAAAGTAGCTGTGGTTGACTGCTGCTCAGCGTGCATCTCTGCTACTGTCTCTCTGCCAGCACATCGCACGGGCACTTTCTGCATTGCAGTGCTTCCTCGCGCCCGCATGGAAGTTTCTGCATGGAAAGGTGCGTCTCGCGCACCCTTTTGGCGCAGGGGACACGCGGAAAGGACACGATTTACCTTTTTGTGACAATCGCAGAGATTATTTTAACACAAACGCGCTATTTATGTTCAGTTGTTGAATGTAATTAAATTGATGTAACAGTGGTAAAAGAATAACAAGCCGCACAAGGGTGTGATTGACAATATGGAAAAAAAAACGTTTCTGCAGAGTCCCACGTGCAAATCCAAATCTACGTGGGAGGGTGGTGGCATCACCTGCGCGCGAGGACAGCTCTAACATATGCATGACGTTATAACTGCTGCAGCGAACGCTGCAAAATTAACTTTTGGCTGTCGAGTCAAAAATACCTGGAACAAGGTATAAGTGGAGAATACACATTCCAAACTGTTTTTGTTCCAAAAATCTAGTTAGACAGTCCTGAATACACAAAATTAAAAAAGAGAAACAGGGGTTTCCAATAACTCTGCGGTCCGTCACCGTAATTTTTATCTGACTTCCACCATGAAAAGTGTTTGTTCCCCTGAAAGACGGAATCGGGCGTTTTGTTAGCGTGTCGTACGGGGCTTGGTTGCGTCTCTTTGGTTGTGAGGAGACAAGTTCATTGGTTACTCTTTTTTTATCTGACTCAGTGCTGCAATAGTGCTTTAAGAACAGTACCCTTTTGTTGACTGAGGTTTCCTGTTGCTCCTGCGTCATAAATACAGTTTTGTTTTCCTGTTGTTACGTTGACCCGATGTTCGCAAAAAACAGTTAGCTTAATCCCACTAAATCGTATTATTATTGGTTGAGATACGAGGTGGCATGCTTAGTGATCTAAGATCAAGCTGAAATTAAAAAAAAAGAAAAAAAGATTAGTTTTCCATTTATTCTCTAGGACTTTGAGTAAGGTTCCATTTAAGATATCTACTTATTTGGTGTAGTGTAACAACAGTCTATAATATGTGTAATAACAACTAACCAGAGTGCTTTTGAATTGTATTAATATTGATAATAAACAGGACTGTCTTGTAATTGCAAATTTTCCTGTATTAGTGATTAGCCACATCTCATTCAATATGGGAACCAAATGAGGCAGCGTTGACAGAACAATCACTAGGCAGTTGTGTCAGCCTTACAATTGACCCTTAGCCTTCAAATGTCAGAACAGCATTTAGCATGTTTTGTGTCTGTGTATGTGTGTGTCTGTGTGTGTGTGTGTGTGTGTGTGTGTATAAGGTTTTGGTACCTCATACACATTATATCAGAATTTAGTTAGTCCAAAGGCATAGATGTCCAACAGAGAGGAACTAATGTGAGGTGAGTGTGCGTGTGCATGTGTGTGTCTCTGTGTCTATATCTCTGTGTCTGTGTCTGTGTGTGTGTGTGTGTGTGTCTGTGTGTCTGTGTGTATGTGTCTGTGTGCCCATGTGGATAACAGAATGTGTGGCCAGAGAATTCAGGGAGCGTGTGTCAAGGTGAGAAGGAGATTACACGTTTAGAGAAGGGAAAAAGGAAGAGACAGGAGAGGTGTTGCACCAGTGCGGAACATTAGCAAGCTCTATTTATAGACCAATGGCACGTCCTGACAGGATGAAGGCGGGTTTTTTTTTTTGGGTTTTTTTTCGGTTTGATCTTTCTTCTCCATGTCCCTGCTGTGTCTATCCTTGCTTTTATATGGAGACAGCAATCTTCACATCGCCAGTGCCCAACTGAATAATTCATAAAATCGTGGCCTCACAAAACGCCATGGGCCAGACTAAAAGTGCAAACCGGTACCCTTTGTCTCTAAACTGATATAACTTAGCTTGTTTTTCTGTGTTCGGAGAATTGACCTTCGTGTATTGAAAATGCAGCTACAAAGTGATGCTGATATTATACCCGCATTCTGGGGACAAATGTATTTTAGAGGACAAGACACATGCAAGTCATAGCAGGACTCAGCCGTAGGTCATGTGTTATTCATTCAGTCATGCACACACCAAAACTGCTGCGTCAGCCTAGGGCGGCGGGGGTTTGGTCTATGTAATTCTACCCGTGTGTGTAAGTGCGTGCGCACGCGTGTGTGTGCGTGTGTGTGTGTGTGTGTGAGTGCAGTCAGGTCTGTATGGGATGCTTGTTCGCATAGTCATTCTATTCCTTTTGCTTTGTCTTGTTAGGGCTGCAGAGGAGGACACCATCTGAGAGAGAGAGGGAAAGAGACGGAGAGAGAGAGGGGGAGAGAGAGAAAGAGAGAGAGAGGGAGAGAGAGAGAGAGAGGGAGGGAAAGAGAGAGAGAGAGGGGGGGGGGGAGAAAGAGAGAGAGAGGATAGAGGGGAAGCATTTGAAGGAGATTCAGGGTACATATTTTGGCAGCATGCGATGAGAGCGACGACGCCCTGCTGTGAGCCAGAGAGAGACAGTGCCAGGGTGTGTGTGTGTGTGTGTGTGTGTGTGTGTGTGTGTGGTGGAGGCGGGGTGGGGTGGGGGTGGGGGGTGCTGATATGACACTTGAAGGATGAGATTGGAGGGAATCTTAATATAGATTTAGGGTGCGAATGTTTGAGCCCATGTCTGCGCTTTTGGATTTTGTTTTATGTCAAAGCATTAGCTGATTGTGCTAAGGTTTGCACTTTCCCCTCTCTCTCCACTCCGGCCATTAAATTATACTGGGAGAAAATCAATGAGCAAAAGCAGGACTCTGTAGATGGGCTGTACTTTAGACCTGTATCTATAATCTCAAAAAAACCAAAAAAACAGTCTAAAATAAAGAAAAATAACACTAACAAAATTAAAGATAAAGATTCTCTGTCCAAGACGCTATATATCTGCCTATCTCTGTGACATCTGTCTAATCTTCGTGGCTGGTTTTATGTGGTGAGGCCCATGCTGTTGTAAAATGTTACAAAAGAAATTCACTGTTTTGGGAGATGTCTCTGAGTTGTAAGATTTAAGTGAACACTGACATGTGGGACAGGGCACATCTGTTCGGCCCCAGCTGTTTGATCGGAAACTGAAGGTTAAAGCAGAAAGTGAATGCTGATTGGTTATGACTTAGTCATAACCTGACTGGACCTCTGAACCTGGTCTTTTGAAAAACAAGATGGTGAATTTGTCAGATTGGAGAATGTCTTTATAGCCACACGCTGCCTCACTGTTGAAAAAAAAAAAAAAGAAGAAAAAAAGTGTTTTGTCACAAAGTTTAAATCTTCACTGATCCTTGCCTGCTTGGTGATTAGCTCTTCTTCTCGATCCAATATGTTTGACTTGTATTCCTAATATCAGCATATATTATGAAAAATGATGAAAAAAAACCTCATTACTCTTCATAACTGAAATGAAGAATGGTTTTCCCATTAGTCTGACCGTGGACAATTGATTCTCTTTAAAACTGTACAAGGACAAGCGGCGTGGATGATTGATTAGAGCAAACTGGCAGTGTAACAGCATCCAAGGTCATAGTTGCCGAACAGAGACGTCTTCCAGAGAGAGAGAGAGAGAGAGAGAGAGAGAGAAACCTAGACAAAAGAATCCTGCCAAAATCAGACCATCCTAGAGGAAAACCTTAGTCTCTTTGGAAAGGTTTAGTCCATAGTTAAATTACTGTGCCCTGAGCATGTGTTTTGGCAGGCAGAAAGGGAGAGAGAGCGAGAGAGAGAGCGAGAGAGAG
>NC_044510.1:6350316-6397816 GCF_902362185.1 Chanos chanos
GACATTATAAAGTCATATTCCCACTAATCTAAAAAAAACAAAAACAGAAAAAACAAAAAAAACCCCCGCTATAGCTCGCTATCTCCTGGCCTTCAGTCCAGGCCCAATTTAATCAGGTTTCTAATCTGACAAGAAATCAGCTAACTGCTGTAAAATTATATAACATTATCATAAAGAAAAAAAACCCCCCATAATAAAACAGATCTTCATTTGTCTCCATGACATTTGTAGACACAGATGTTGAGATTTATGGCTGGTTCTGTGAGTGCTTCTCTCTTTCTCTTGCCTTTTAACATTGTTGTCTCTGTCTGTTGCTCTTCTTTTTCATTTTCAGGGCCATGCGTTGACCCACTGGTGTCTCCTCTTTATGCCTCCTCTTTCTTGGCCTCCTCCAGATATAACTTCTTGTATTCTGCAAATTTTGCCAAACTCTATGGTAGGTTTTTGTTCATTTTTCTGTCCGTGCTAAAAAAACAAAACAAAACTGAACCGTGTCTGTCTGTCTGTATAAACACTGCAACTGTTTTTCATAAGCCTCTTTCATATGGCTGAGATGATTTGGAGATAACAATTTAGTTTATAAACGTGTGTCAAATTATATAATTTGTGTGTGTGTGTGTGTGTGTGTGTATAGGAAGCAGTGGTTGGTCGCCATCTCCTCGGGACAGGCAGCCCTGGTTACAGATTGATCTCAGGAGAAAGTATCGAATCGTTGCCATAGCAACCCAGGGAACATTCAACTCCTACGACTGGGTCACCAAGTACATGCTCCTTTACGGTGACCGGCCTGACTCATGGACCCCTTACGTAATGAGAGGAGGCAACATGGTAGTGTCATATTAAGTCAATTAATGGGTGATTTTCTTGGTCCCAGTCAAATGCAGGAACTGCGCAAACAAAGAACTGGTGCTCCCTTAATTATATTTAAAAGAGACCTGAATGACGAACCGTGTCACATTAAAGCAAAATTCTTCGCTTTGCAACTTAAAATTCAGGTGAACCCTGCTGCAGAACAAGGGGGAAAAAAGCCACAAGCTAAAGTCATAGTTCAAGAGGCAGGTGTGAAACCCAAACCCAACTCAGCCCAAGGCTAAGAGACTCCAGTCCCTAGCCCCAAGGCTGAGTGATTTTTAGTACGTAGCAAACGGCCACGCACGAACGAGGCCAAGAAACGTGTGCACTTTGACTCCAAATTTTAATTGGTTGTGTAATGAAGCTGAAAGTTCTTAAGTCTGAAATGTGAGTTTCCATTGTTCCCTCGACGACATCAGTGTCTTCCTCTTCATTTCCTTCTCTCAGTGTGTTGGCTAGTAATACAGATAAAGCAGACAGACAGTTCCAGTTTTCACGACACGGTTGACATTAGGAATTTGCAGTGGAGCGTAAGGCAAGGTTTAAGATTATAATTTACATATAATTAGTCAAATGTCCTGTGATTACCCCTAGAGCTCAGAGTTAGTGTAAAATATTGTGGATCAGAAAATGACTAAATAGTCCTTTAAAAGTATCTAGGGCATTTCAGATTGTCATACAATGTATATACTACAGACAGAGAAAACTTTAAGATGCCTTCTTCTTTCAGACCTTGCCAGGTAACTGGAACTATTACCAGGTGAAGAGGAATGTATTTCATTACCCATTCACTGCCAAACATCTGCGCTTCCTGCCTATGGGCTGGAACACTGAGGAGGGGGGAAAGATCGGCGTGCGACTTGAAGTCTACGGGTGTGCCTATGGTAAAGACCAGTCTGTTTTTGTCTAAATATGGGCTTAATATAGACTGTTTACCTAAATAACCTGATAGCAGTAATGCCTCTTAATGAAGCATCAGTTATTTAAGGTGGCACCTTATGCCTCCTCACGGCTTTACAAACACCATTTAATTATTTTTGGTTCAAAGCAGTTTTTATCTGTCTGGTGTTCACAGAGATGTTTTTTTTTTTTTTCACACAAAGCAGCTTAACAGACCCATCTCCAGTCTATCAACACTAAATCCCTTTAATCTCTTTATGTGGCTTCGTGGAAGGAAACAAAAAGCTTTGAGGCAAAAAGAGACATTCATTTCAAATAAAAAAAGGAAAAAAAAAAAAAAAAAGATCAGACCAGCGTGTGTGTCTTGTTCAATCCTCGACTCTCTTAGCCTCTTGACCTTTGACTGTTTACCTCCTCTGTTTCTGCGTACTCCAGACTCCTACGTCATGCATTTCGAGGGGGACGATATGGTGGCGTACTCGTTTCCACGGGGAAGGTTCCGGACACTGCAGGACCACTTTGCGCTGAACTTTAAGACGCTGGAGAAGGATGGGGTGCTCCTACATAGTGAGGGTTTACAGGGAGATGTCCTCACCCTGGAGCTGAAGGGGGGCAGACTCTACCTACACATGAGCCTAGGTACGACAAGGCCTCCAAACGAGAGGTCTGAGTATCGCTACATATGCAGACATGGTTAGAGCAGTTTATCATTGATCCAGAGGTATTCTAATATAGAGAGGTGGTGTTAGAACTGTGGTGAATATTCACTACATCATCTTGACGATGGGATTACCATTCTTTGACACCAGAGGGTGCTCTTACAAGTGCAGGAGATGTGACCTGAGTTACAGCTCGTTTATATCTAGAATATCTGAGTATGGGATGACTCTGACACAACCTAGGATGCTTTTTTGAGACATGAGTCATACTGTTATAGAGATGTATGAGTAAGAGCAGATCTTGTACCACTTATGGGAAACACCATGGGGTGCTTTTACAGAATGAAAGGTGTCAGACCGTCTGCATGTACTGGTAGCCCTGTAGCAAGACCATTGTCCTAGGGAGCTTGTGCCAAAAGGGTTCCAGTCACAATATCTTGGGTAGAGGAGTACATGGGAAGCTGCGGCACACAGTAGATGCTCTTTGACAGGGAGAGGTCATTGACTCATAGTAGAGGCAGACTATTAGACCACTTATTGCATGGTTTTCAGGCTTTTGCTCTATCCCTGGACAGACAGAATTCAGCCGATCTAGGTCATGAGGGGCCATGTGGAAAGTTCTAGATCGTTAAGCTGTCAGAACAAGACCTCACAGAAATATTGCCCTAAGTGCTTTTATGGATGTGCTAGGAGGATTAGTGCAGCCTTAGCATACGACCAGGAGGGCCTTTTATCTTCACTCAAGATAGCTGTGGGTAAAGAGTGCATGAGCTAAGACGCTGTTAAGTAATCTTATGTGGAAAGGACAGAAGTGGTCAGATACACACCCACAAACACACACAACTAATGTACTTCTCCTTTGTCCTACAGGAAGCAGTACAGTTCATCAGACCAATGGGATGACCACAGCAAGACTTGGTAACCTGTTGGACACCCAGCATTGGCATTATGTGACCATCAAACGCCACGGCCGAGAGGTTAACTTCACACTGGACAGCCAGACCGAGACCGTTATCCTGAATGGGGAATTCAACTATCTAGATTTAGACAAGCAGGTGAGTCAGGTGCATGTAAACTGGAATTTAGGCAAATAGACAATAGACTCTTCCTGAGTGCTATATCCATCAAATAGTAAAATGACAAATTTCTGGCTGACAAGAAGAGCCATTCATACTGATTTTAAGGACACCCGGTACTCTCAAGAAAGTGATTCTTCCTTTCTGCCCATCTCGACAAAAAGAACATTAATCTTGTCTGTTCATTGTTACTATCTTCAGTTATATGTAGGAGGAGTGATCGAGAAAGACTTGCCCCACCTCCCTGGAAAGGTCAACTTCCGTGGCTGCATGGAGAATGTTTTCATCAATGGAGTCAACGTCATCTTAATGACTCAGAACCAGGAACCGGAGGTCCGGCTGGCTCCGAAAAAGGTACCATTCTTCTAGCTAAACGTTCAGTCTTCTTACAGCTGATTACATCATTATGACACAAACCTTAATGCCAACTTATAGATGTACAGTGAATAATAAACTTGTGAAGAGTAGAGAGTTTTTTTTTCTCTGTACACCCTCTTGTTATATGCATATATCCATCCAACCATTCATCCATCTTTCAGAAAAAGATGCACTATACCTGCAGAGATCTGCTCTGGAAGCCAATGACCTTCGCTGGGCCGAACAACTACCTCCAGGTGCCTGGATTCTTCCGCAAGAATCGATTGGCAGTGAAGTTCAAGTTCCGCTCATGGGACACCACAGGTCTGCTGATGTTCACCCGTTTTGCTGATGACCTGGGGTCTCTAGAACTAGGCCTCAGCGAGGGACAAGTCAATGTCACACTCATGCAACCTGGAAACAAGAGACTACGCTTTGCTGCTGGTAAGCTAGGAGCTCATTTGGGCTAGCATGATGTGATGTTGCAAATGTGCCAGCTGCCAAACCAGGTAAGTCAGATTTTAGGACTGATGGATAAGTAATGCAGTTCTACTGGAACCCTTACTTGGAGAGGCAAACAGTACTAATCTTAGAGTTTGCAAAGTTTTAATTGGTTATTAACCCAACCAAATCCATGTTGTTGTTGGGAAATAGCTTCTGGGATTGGCTTTACTGCCAAGGTGTGACTGAAAGATGTTTCAAATCTTTTCAAAAACTTGAAGAATTTTCAAAACTCAAAATGATTTTCAACATTTTCAACATTTTGACATTTGTGTGCCTGGGCTATTAACAATAAGAGGCTGAGAACCAAGACTGTCCCAGGACCAAGGCCCCAGACTTAAACCTATTGTGATCTCCACCCAGGGTATCGCTTAAATGATGGTTTCTGGCACACTGTTGATCTGGCGGCCAAGGACAACTTGCTAACCCTAACTATCGACGAGGATGAAGGCTCACCGCTAAAGATCACGAATCCGTTCATGGTACGGACCGGAGACCGCTATTTCTTTGGAGGTGAGTATGAGATCAGTTCATCTCCCTGTCGTAATATAGCGCCTGTGAAAAGAGATTCAAGTCCTTCAAATGCGTGTTTAAGATTTACGAGAAAATGCCATGGCTCTACAAATACCTCATGTTTCATGCAAAGACAGGTAATGTAATATGCGAGTTCTTGTTTGTTCCCCAGGTTGTCCTAAAACCAATAACACGGCGCCTTGCGTGACAAAGCTGAACACGTTTCACGGCTGCATGCAGCAGATCTTCATCGATGATGAGCCTGTGGATATTGACGTCATGCTGCAGAGACGATGGGGCAGATACACAGAGTTACTGCTGGGCACCTGCGGTATCACAGACAGGTGTGTGAGTATATTTATGGTATTTGGTCATTTCTATCTCTATATGTTATAAACACCACACCGTTTGCTTCTATAGTTCCTCTCTGCAGACAACCCAGTTATATTTATATTTATGTGTGTGTGTGTGTGTGTATGCCTACATCCTTCTCTAGGCATTATAAACAGTCTCATCTCCTCGTGCCCAGACATTTCATGTGCTAGAGTCAAGGGCAGTATACCTACAGTGAGGCGTATAATAATTTAGGTCATATCTACACTGGCATCACTCTTATATATCATTCCCATGTGACATTTATTACCCGTGTTTGGAGTCAGGGGGTAAATGTTGGCCCCACTGACAGAGGGGCCCGCGCCTTTAAAAATCACTGGCCACATCAGGGCGTGTTAATGTACATTCGCACAATACATCTTCATCACATGTGTGTTTTGTGTGGTAATGGGACATTATGTGCTATTGGTGACAGGCATCTCTCTTGGAAGTCAGATCAGATCAGTGAATTTAAAGCCATTAAACACAGCCTGTCAGTGTGGAAGAACCAATGTAAAATGTGACCACCAAAACCAGATTTTTTAGTCACAGCTGATGAGAATGTGGATTACTGGTCATGAATGTTTAAGAGCGGTGAGGTTTGACTGTAATGTTTTCTTTATTTATGTATCTCAATGCACTGTTTTGATATTGATGAACCTAGTAATGTTTAATTCAGACTGATAATGTTTGTTCTTGTTCAGATGTTCTCCAAACCCTTGTGAACATGAAGGCAGATGTATCCAGTCCTGGAATGATTTTCTGTGCGTTTGTAACAACACAGGTTACAAAGGGGAGGTCTGTCACAACTGTAAGTGGAGAATCTCCATCTCTTGTGTTAAGTCATGTCTGTTTTTGAAGAGCTAAATCACTTTAAGTTTTAACATATAATAATCGCTCTCTCTCTCTCTCTCTCTCTCTCTCTCTCTCTCTCTCAGCTGTCTATAGGGAGTCCTGTGAAGCATACAGACTTAATGGGAAGTACTGGTCAGGTAACTACACCATAGATCCAGACCTGAGCGGACCACTGAAGCCTTTTACAGTCTACTGCAAGATGAAGAGTAAGTTCTAGTCACACTTACTTTCACTTTCACTTTCCCTATTTCTTGCTCTCTCTTCAAAGATCTGGTTCTCTTATAATCAGACCTTCGCATGGCTAGATTCCGAATCCCCTTTTACGGCCCCATTCCTCTTGGCTCCTCCCTCTCTTATTCAGCTCCACATCACTCAAATCTGCTTTCAGACCTGAACTTTCCAAGCCTCCCTCTTTTGTTTCGTTTGTTTACTGACTGAGATGAAGGACAACTGGTGCCATCCGAGTGACATCCACTGGAGGAGTTTTGTGTTGTGTGAAAGTGTGATTTGACTAAACACATCTATCTAACCCCCTGACAACAGATTAAATTAAATCGATCTATTTGTTATCCTCTGAAGACAGATCACAACCCCCTTTCAAATTTCAGGCTAATTTTTTTTTTCTCCAAGTTATGTTATCACTTTACAATGAACAGTCACTGGCAGGAATAAAAAAGATGGACGAGTGAGGAAAGACATGATTATTACCCCAAATCTTATCATTCACTTTATGATGAAACATTCCCTCAGCCCTTTCCTAAATCTAATACAGGACCGTTTTTGTCCAGTTATAATGACAGCAGCACCGTATGATACTTGGGGCTATTAAATGCTTTTTAACTAGGACAGGCTTTTAATTGGACGTGCTGAGTCATTTGGCAAAGGTCACTGACACGTCAGAGAGAAAATCAGCACGACCGAGCAATCTGTTCAACATGTAGTTTCATCATCGGCGCAAACCCAAGGAGACTGTTGGTGATTACGCTACGAGTCTGGGGTTCTTGTCAGCCTGACAGACGCTGTTCTCTCTCCAACAAATCACTGTCATCCCGAACTCTGAGACTTATCAGTCATGGCTAAGAGAGTGAAATCTACCCACTGCAATATTCTCAGTGAGAATAAAAAAATGAAACCAAACGATTGCCTATCAAAAAGCCACTCCAAAATTAACTATGATGATCAATAATGAGAGAACGGCGCTCTGACATGAGCGTGGACGGCATTTTCTGACACGGTGAATTCTGCTATATTGACTTGTTTCAGAGAGTGCCTAAACTCTGGCTTGACCCTGCCAAGGCAACATCAAGTGAGGATGACAGGAGTCCGGCCTCCATCGCAGAGACAGCCTTTACTAGACTTTGGAACACAGGATTTTAAGGAGAGAATGAAATTAATGATCGAAGGAAAGAAAGACGAAAAGAAAGAGGGGAAAAAAGAGCACACAAAGAAAGACAGACTTGGAACAAAGGATTTTAAAGAGAGAACTAAAGTATTTAACAAAGGAGGTAAAGTAAGGAATGCTACAAAGAGTAAGGAAGGATATAGAATGAAGGAAAGAAAGAAAGAAAGAAAGAAAGAAGGAAAGGAATGGAAGAAAGGGAGGAGGGGGAAAGTTAGATATCCAAGTCATCTAAGAGCTTTTGGACAGAGTCAAAATATCATTTCAGGTCAGTGTCAAACACTGTTCTTTTCCTCATGCTTTTCTCCAAAGTGTGGAAATCATGGACCATCATTGACCACAACCGCATGGGCGCCACCAAAGTGATTGGCTCCACCGTGGACCGCCCCTTTATAGCCGACGTCCAATACGTGAACGCCTCCTGGGACGAAGTCACTGCCTTAGCCAATACATCCTTGTACTGTGAACAGTGGATCGATTTCTCGTGCTACAAATCCCGCCTCCTCAACACGCAAAGTAAGTGCCTGATTGGACCAGAGTGGGACCAATAAGATTATCTCAATGAGGTTATTGGAGCATAATTGCTGACAGGCAGAAATGTGACCCATTGAGACTGAATGATTTTGGGAACTGGTCATTTAAAATGAAATAACGCATTAGTCCCATAAGACATTTAATTAGAAAGACCTGTTAACTCCTATTTACTCCTTGATCTATTTACTGTATGTTGACATTCACTCAATACAATCCATCAATTACGAGGGTTAATTCACTAGTTCATAGTCTGACTGAATAGTATGGCAGTGAGATGAAGTAATAGTTGGGAAGGCTTGGTTCCATATGTGGCCTGTGGTCTGGTTTGTAGTCTAGCTGTGAGGAAAAGGTCATTTTGGTTATCACTAAAAGACCCACCCCACCACAGATATCAGCTCAAGGGAACAAGGGGCTTGTGGATGGAAATGAGGATCAGGGGAGGAGGTGGGTTACTCAAAAACAAAATAACATAAATGTGATTTTGAATGTAGGTTGAGTGTAATTTTAGCTGATGATGTGGAAGGTAAAGGTGCGCTGTGCTCTAAATATTGTGATTGGATGAAGGAGTGAGGGACCATGTGTTAACTTTTCCTCCTAAACTTTCATCTGGAACTCCACAATTTGGGTTTGAAACGTTTTAAGGGTCTTTCTTCAACTCATCAAACGGCGTTTAAGACACTCTTTCTCTGTTCTTTGTCGTCTCAGATGGAAGGCCATTTACCTACTGGGTGGGTCGACACAACGAGAGTCATGAATATTGGGGCGGAGCTTTTCCCGAGAGCAAGAAGTGTGGCTGTGCCATCAATCAGACCTGCACTGACTCCAAATTCCAGTGCAACTGTGACGCAGATTACCGCCAATGGTGAGAGAGAGAGAGAGAGGCAGAGAACGAGAGAGAGAGAGGGAGAGAGAGAACAGAGGAAGGGAGAGAGAGGGAGTAGGGGGAAGGGACAGAGGTTTGGGAAAAAGAATTAGTTCGAGAAGACAGAAAAATGGCGTGACACAGTTCTCTGGTGACTCTTCGAAAACACATTCCAAATTTAAGATCAGAGATGAGGAGAAAAAGAAAATTAAAATAAGAGGAAGTTTCACAAAGGTTTCATAACATTTCATGATAAATACAAATAAAATAACAGATCATATTTATTTTTTGAGTAACAACGAGTAAAATGTGAAAAACAAAACATTAAAAAAAACAAAACGATATTTTATTTGACCTTCACCTGCTGTACAGGTACTCTGATAAAGGCTACCTGATGTTCCGAGACCACCTGCCAGTCAGAAGAGTTGTCATTGGCGACACCAATCGCACAGGCTCAGAGGCCCAGATCAGCCTTGGGCCCCTGCGTTGCTACGGAGACCGTGAGTAATGGCTTAAGAACAACTTTATAATGAAGCAATCAACTGGACAAAATTGGTCCCTTAATCCATGATATCCTTCTTGTAATGAGTCCAAATCGAAAAATCTTGATAGCTTGGAAATCCGTTCAAGTTTATGAGAGTATTTGTGAGAAATGGAAATCTGGCTGAGCAAACATTTGAACAAATATTAATTTGCTTTCGTTCACATGGTCATTTTGATCATGCTATTTCCTGACTCCTCCAACAGGAAGTATCTGGAATACCATTGCTTTTACAAAGCCCATCTATCTGACTTTTCCCACCTTTAAACCTGGAACCAGTGCCGACATCACCTTCCACTTCAAGACCTATCGCACCAATGGAGTATTCATAGAAAACTCTGACGACCACTTACGCAACTTCATTCGGGTGGAGCTAAACTGTGAGTAGCTGTGGTCAGCTGGTTACTGGTTATCCATGGTACTTATGAAGAAAAAAGGAAAAATCTAAAGGGTGTTTATGTGTTTCCTGGCAGAGAAACATGCTGAATTCATTCTGCTTCACAGATCCTTCAAATTAAAATATGCATCTCATGTTAAACTTCTACCTATCATCATCTCCTTCGTTTTGGGTCTACCTTTTAGTATTTCCTATCGACCTTTTCCTTCTTTCTTTCTTTTCTCTTTCTATCGCTCTCTCAGCCACCACCGAGGTGGTCTTCGTCTTCATGGTGGGGGACGGGATCCGAAACGTCACGTTGCGTTCTCCCCGTCCCTTAAACGATAACGAGTGGCATTACGTAGAGGCGGAGATCAACGTCAAGAGGGCGCGGCTCAAAGTGGACTTCCTGCCACCAGCCATTCACAAGTTCCCTATGCAGACTTACATCACCATGAAGTTCACCCAGCCTCTCCTCGTAGGTGCGTCTCCATGGGAACACAGGGGACATGCAAATGAGGGGGTGTCACCTAAGCTGTCGATCTCACTGTGTGAACGACAACATGTTTTGTTGCTTTAAAAAGCCAGTAAGAAATATACTAAATTTATGAACTGTGACCTGTGTTCTCAACTATAAAATGGGACACATTTGTCACATTGGGATGAAATGCTTTTTAAGAGAGGCGAACACCAAGTAAAATTTGTAATTCATTTGCCTGATATGAAAGATTTAAGTGCTTTGGTCTCGCTGAGATAATGTAATCGAGGCATTACCAAAACTTATAGAAAGTTCATTTAAACTTCAGAACCAGACTCCACAGGGGCTATGGTTAAACTGTTAATGGATTTGGCTTTACTTTGTGAGGAGGTCAAGTGGATTACACTGTGCCTGAGGGAAAACAAATTTAAATGAAATGAACTTTTAAGTTCTGAGGGCTGATTTGGTCGGCTGCCGACTGAAACAAAATGGTGCCCCCCTCCACGTAGGTGCCGCTAACCACACGCTAAGGCCGTTCCTGGGCTGTCTGCGCGGTTTGCGGCTGAACGGTGTCCCCGTTGACCTTGAGGGCAAGGTGGACGAGAGGCTGGGGATTCGTCGGAACTGCACAGGGGCGTGTCTGAACGCGAGCATACCGTGTCGAAACGGCGGTCAGTGCATCGACGGCTACGCTTCGTACACCTGCGACTGCAACAACACGGCTTTTGACGGTTTCTACTGTCACAAAGGCGAGTTTGAGTTCTTCATGTCTTACTGCTCTCTTTCCCTCTCTCTTTCTCTTTCAGACACACTTTACACACATACAAGGCACTTACACACATTCTCAGCAGAATAGGCCTATTACAGACCAGTGTCGCCCTTGGTAATCACGTCTGTAGAGTGATAAATTCATATTCTCTCTTGTGAATTTGCCCACAAGGAAAATAGATGATACTATTATACTGATTTAAGGCAGCAGAGCAAAGAGCTGTGAGTTTTGTTAACGGTCTTGTTATTTTAAACTACTGTCTGTCATAAGGGTCCATAGGCCTGAACAGATGAGATTTACAATACACTCAGAATGGTGTATTATTCACCCACTGACTATCTTGTGCTATAATCTAATAGAGATTAAATGGATTAAGATTTGGGGGGGGGGGGGGGGGGGGGGGGGGGGGTTGAAAATCTGTAGTAATGACAGTGTCTTGCAGTTTTGGTTTGTCCTGCAGATAGTGTTATGAGTCTGTAATCTGACTTTACTGGTGATTTGGTCCATGTAAGCGACTTTCAGGATTGCAATAAATGTCTGTGCAGTGGATTTATTTACTAAGAATAACTCCCTGTTAAATCAGTATTTTGGGGGACAGACAAGCCTCCGACGGGATTTTTTTTTGACATATGATCTTTTTTTTTTTTTTTTTTTTTTTTTTTTACATTTTCAGCAGTCATTTTTGCAGTGACAACACACAGTGGCAAAACAATTTTTTTTTTAAGGGTAAACGTCAACGTTTTTAAAGGTCAGGTGCGTTTAGTGCTGTTTACCTTCCACAGGCACAAATGTTTACTCTTACCCTTTCAAGATAAATAAAAACAGTGATCCGGCCATCTCGGCATGAACCCGTATTTCTGTTCTCTCTCTCTCTCTCTCTCAGACATCGGCGCGTTCTTTGACTACGGCGCTTGGCTTCGTTACGACATCCGCAAGGAGCCTATCTCGGAGGACGCGTGGTGGGCGAACTTCTGGATTGACCCGCACTGGCATAATTACACCCTGGGCTACAATTCCACCACGGACGACATCGAGTTCAGCTTTAGCACGAGGGACACTCCCGCGGTGCTCCTCTACATCAGCTCCTTCTACAAGGACTATATCGCCGTCCTCCTCAAGAGAGACGGTACGCTCAAACATGCTAGCGCACGTGTGCTAAGATAAAACGGGCCAAGACATATCCTCTCTCACATATTCACAGTGGACAGACACACACACACACACACACACACACATACAAATGCTGGCACTCACTGAGTTTCATAGTTTTCAGGAAGTCCCACATAACTTTTGTTTTTTGTTTCTTTTTTTTGCCTCTCCAGGTAGCCTATCGCTGAGGTATCGTTTGGGTCACTTTAATAAGAAGATACAGTTGACCAATAGGAACCTGGCTGATGGTTTGCCGCATTTTGTCAACATCACCAGGCACAACTACACCGTGTGGACCCAGGTACGAACGGCTACCGCAACATGACTGGTTCACTCACGTATTTTAATTTTAAGACACTTGTCATTACTACAGATTTTCACACACACACACACCCCCTCAATCTTAATCCATTTAATCTCTATTAGATTACACTGCAAGATAGTCAGTAGGTTAATAATACACCAGTCTGAGTGTATTGTAAATCTCATCTGCTCAGGGCCCTGGAGTCTTATGACAGATAGTAGTCATATTTTAATTTCAATTTTAACATCAACACCACAGGATACAGATGCTTTTACTCCTTACTGTTATACAATGAGCACACTATAGGAACAAAGGTATGACCTAACCATGATAAACAACAGCCATCCATAATCATCTAGGCAATATGTGTATGTCTCTTTGTGAGTGTCTGTGTGGGAGAGAGAGAGAGAGAGAGAGAAAGACAGACAGACAGGCAGACAGACAGATGGACAGACAGATGCATACTGTTTGCATGCTGTTTGTGTGTGTGTGTGTGTGTGTGTGTGTGTGTGTGTGTGTGTGTGTGTGTGTGTGAATAAATATGTGAGTGTGTCTTGGACAGGTGGATTACATGGAGCCCTGGATTGAGACGCTCACCTTGGGGGAGATTCCCAGATTTGATTCCCCCAAATCCATATTCCTTGGAAGAGTCATGGGTAGGATTACTACCGTATACTGTTGTAATCTCCTATGGATTAATTAGGTTTTAATCTCCTCAGTATTGATTAGGTATTCTAAACACTATCCAACAGTAGAACAGCATAGGCTAGAATAGATTAGACTAGACTAGACTAGACTAAACTAGACTGAAATAGAATAGAATAGAACAGAACAGAACAGAATAGAATAGAATAGAGTAGAATAGTTTTTCAATGGCATAAAACACTGGTTGTTTGCTGAGAAGCATCAAAATAACCATAATTTCATTGATGTGACATGCATTCACGGATCCACATCGAATAACATAGATGATCAGTTAAAATAACTGAATGACTAGTTAATTCATTGATGGTTTGACAGCTTAACTGCCTTTGCCTCTCTCTCTCTCTCTCTCTCTCTCTCTCTCTCTCTCTCAGAGGTTGGCGACATTGAGTACGATATCCAGAACCATAATAGCCCCGGTCTGTATGGTTGTATATCTGGGGTCCGTTACAACATCTTTGCACCCCTGAAGGCCTACCTCCGCCCCAATGTGACCAACCCCCCTGTTGTCACGCAGGGCTATGTGGTGGAGTCCAACTGTGGAGCGTTTCCTCCTGTCTTAGGTTATGTCCCCTGGGAAGCTGATCCCTGGTTCACTGGCCTGTGTAAGACTACATTTCCCATAATGCATATAGAACCAGACCCATGCCTGCATACTGTGCCTTCCATATAACATAACAGGGATACTTATAGCCTGAGACAGGTTTCAGCCTGGTGTCTATCCAATTATATACTTCCTTAAGTTACGGTTTATATTAAGTCAATATTGATTATTAGGTATGTAGTCTAAAAGTAGTTTATCATGCAATTTTTTTACCATGACAATTAATGTATATAAAGGACTGATGCTTAGTCATGTTTTTAACATTTCAGTTTTCTACTACATTCACGATGATGTGACTCCGCCTTGGATGACATGTAAGTGCTTCCAGCCACTCGCTGACATTGAATGAATAATCACATACATTCATTTTTAATGAGCTTGGTTCCCACGACCTTGATTCACCTCACTATACTGCAATGCAGATAGAAGCTTCTCTCTCTCTCTCTCTCTCTCTCTCTCTCATTCAGCGCCTCTCTCTGTATTAGTATTACGGAGACCAACCCTGTCTGTCTCTCCCATTCTGACTCTCTCCTCTACCTCTCTTCTTCCTTTCCCTCCTCCTCTCTCTGTTCTCTTCCTGTGTCTGTGTTTGTGTGTGTGTGTGTGTGCGTGAGTGTGTGATCGTGTGTGTGTGTGTGTGTGTGTGTGTGTGTGTGTGTGAGTGAGTTATTTTGATTTCCACTTCAAAAATCCTCCTCCTCCTGATAGAATCATATGAGAACACAGCAGATTAGAGAATGAGTTTTTTGATATTCCTCTTCAGCCGTCCCTGCGGGGAGCACAATAAAACATCACACGGAAGGACGAGCTGTATGTAAATTATCCAAATGCACCAACTTCACTATGGTGGTAAAATCCAAACATTGTGAGGTTATGAGGTTATCAATAACATAAACCTTATGACGCACTGGAGTAATGCATGCATCAAAACATGAATTTTACACATGCAAAATTTTACAGTGTGAAAATCATGGTCTCAAGCATAGAAGGCAGTACTTATGTTCATTCCATCATACAAGCACATAGAATATACTATCTATATAGTAGATAGGTAGCTGATGGTTGACAGGAAAATTATGGCTGGTTTCAGTTATGTTTCCATCCAAGACAGTGAAGACACATAATTTGAATAATGCACAGAAAACATGTCTGTCCTTCCAAATCTTTTCATTTTAAAATACATTTCTCTAATCTTTTTCTCTGGATTGTTGAAGAATATTACACACACACAATCAAACACACAGACAGACACACACACACACACAATCAAACACACACACACACATACACACACACGTTTATCATCGAGCAGGACTCTGTAATGGAGAAAGCACTGAGTCATTTTCGTTATGCATTTAGAGTCAAACAATCAGTGAAAGCTGAATTTTCCGGTTTGTTTGGCTTCTGCTTCAATCTCCCGCCTGAAAGCATCTCCAGATCACTAATATTCACTGAATTTCCTCTTTACGATGAAAAGCAATTTTGAGCTGTCATCTGTAGGCTGTGCAGCTGGACCTCTACAGTGATATGCATGTCAATGACTGATGATTGCTCTTTGTGTGTGTGTGTGTGTGTGTGTGTGTGTATATGTGTGTGCGCGCCTGCGTGTGTGTCTCCACAGTGATCGTCACCATTTCCCTGGCTCTACTGTTTCTCATTCTCTACGGCCTGTACATTTACCTGTACAGGTATAAAGGTAGTTACCATACCAACGAACCCAAAAACCTGGAGTCACCCAGCTCTTCACGACCCCTCACGGAAACCCTGCGCAAAGAGAAGAAGAACCTTCCGGAAATACAGGAGGAGGGCCCCAGCGACTAGTAAAGAGGCCGTGAGGGAGGGGAGGGGTGCGGGAAGAGAGAGAGGGAGGGACACGGCTAGTGAAATCGAGGGAACAATAGGTATTACCTGGATTGAAGCGGGTGAAGTCAAAGCAACCGTGAAACATGTTTATATATTATATATTTTTTCATCTCCTTTCACCTTTTTTTTTTTTTTTTTGCTCTCGGTGAAGTGTTTTTATGTTTACTTTCCCCCTTTTAACGTACGTGATCTTTCACAGAGTTCTTTTCGGGCACCGTGCGAAAGATTGCTTAGAAACCTCGCTATAATTAGTTAAAGCACGTCGGGTTCTAAATGGGAGAGACGTTGATTTTAGCTGAAAATGATTCTGAGTTCAATCTAATGCAGCCTTTTCACAGCACTGGCCGCAGGGTTCAGTATCTGTACAGAAAATATCAAAAATCTAAATTTCATGTGTAGACATACAAACAAACAAATAAACAAACACCCTGACAAGTGTTTCAGTAGTGCAGTATAATGGGGCTTATCTGATTGGCGTCAGTGACGTTTGACGGCCATTTTGTTCACCTCACGTCTCAGAGTTGATGAACAATGCAGCACAAAACAACATAAAAACGAAAAAAAAAACACATAGCACAGACAACAGATAAGAACAATTTTAACCATAGGAGCTAACTACAGTGCACTGTGTAAAAGTTCTGGCTCTGGGACCACCTCGACTGCAGTGTGTGAGCTGAGTTGTGGATTAGGTGAACCTCCAGCTAACCTTGGGTTTCATTTCCCAAATACCTGTTCACCGTCATCCATGCACCCTCGACCAACATTAACGAGTCATTCTGATGTTTGAGAAATGAGTACAGATAATTCAAATCCACCAATGTTGCTATACATCTGAGTGAAATACAGCCCCCCCCCCCCCCCCCCCACCAATGTAGTTAATAACATAATGCGAATAGCTTCCAAGCAATACCTTTAACTTTTGAAAGAATTTTTAATGAAATAATGAATTCTCTCAATTTTAGCACCTTCAGCTTGCTTGAAACCTATCCATGATTAGATGTCATAGTTACTTACACAGTAAGTCTAGCCAGCTTAGATGAATCAAAATTAAACACATAAACAGAAGCTTGGGTTGTTCTATCCACAAGTAAACAGATGCACTGTAATCCTAACCAAGGGGTTTTAGCCAGATTGTTGAACACCTGCGAATGTGTGTGTAAGCCTGGGCTGAATTTTTCACGTACCGCGTTCGGCTCTCAATGTTTACACGTCATTTATTTAATCGAAAAAAAAAACAACAACCAATAGAGATCTATATATAGCATGAAGGCATTTAAATAATACCGATTTATAGAAACTTCAGATACTTGAGTGTGAATAACTGACTTTACGGCCTTCATATAGCGGTAATGGGACATAGAAAAGAGGGGTGTAAAATGGCTTTGAATGGCTAAGGTTTTTTATTTGAGAGCGAAGTCGCTTTGGCAAATGTGCTTTGCAGTCATCTCATCATTTATTTATCTCCTTTTATCAGTCATGTCAGAATATCAAATAAAGCAAGCATATGAATTTTCAGGATAGCTACAGTAAAACAAGGACCCCGTTTTTCTGGACTGATTCTGTCAAGTCCTGTTTAACATCCCCCACCCACCCAACATTTGTACGATTGGAGTGTTCTGATAATGTTGCATGGAAAACACGACATTCTTTGCTCTGATGAGATGTTGAATGTTTTCCCAGAATGTTTTATACCAAACCTAACAGGTGGGGTTCTGAATGACATCATGACGTTCGTTAAGGGTTTAAACAGATGTTTTTTTTTATGACTCATTTGACAAGAGACCAAAGGCTGTCCGGTTTAAACTTTTTCTCACGCTATCCGTTGTGTTTCCTACATCACTTACTACCTTTAAATTGCAACAGCCTTCGGTTCATTTTGTCATTTCAGGTGAATGATCATGAATGATCTTCCAGAAGACACCTGGTCTTTGTCTTGATTGGACTTACAGTGCTATAGCCCACAGAAGTGCCAGTTCAAATTGACTCTAAGCATTAGTTCTATAGACACAGTTTAGGGATAAACACTGTGTGTTCCTTATTTGGGAATGGTAATAATTCATAGGGAGTCATAATAGCAGTAATATTTTTTAATGTAAAAAAACGGTCAGAATATAGTTTGTCGATAGTTATTTGAGATTGGATGCTACACTGATATTCCCTGTCTCTGTTGGATTGCTGTCACTGTGGTATTATGTCATTACAACCATCCAACACTAGGTGGCTTTTAGCCAAACTTGTTTTTAATAGAAGATGTCTGATTTCGACAGGGTGCTTTGTTGCTGCTTTGTCAGAGCAGATTGCCATGGTTGAATGAATGTGACTAGATTAAAGACTAGATTGAAGTATTTTTGCTAACTTTACAATAGCCGAGGACCCTGCGGCCCTTGATTTCATCTTTTGCAACTGTTTGTTCAAAGTAGTTTTGTGCTTCTGATAGAATTGTTTGTTAAACTCACAAAAAGCCGGTATCTCGGTGCTATTTCTACATTAGAAGAACATGACAGAGATTAAAGACTTCTCTGTGTATGTTTAGCGATAGACTTGAGTGAATTGTTGCCAAGGTGATCCAAACTGGTCCAGACAAATATAGTGTCCTGTGTCACAGGATTTCAAGTGTTTTTCCACGGACTGATTGTGATCCACACTAAAAAAAAAAAAAAGAGAGAGAGAGAGAGAGAGAGAGATGCTAAAGTGTAAAATGTAGAATTTGTGTCTCGTGATTTTGATCGCACTAAATGATTTTCACATTTATTGTAGAGAGCCACTATTATCAATCTTAGATTACATCATAAAACTGGCAACAAATATCGTGTCTGTGGACTAGTCTCAACATTCAACACATGGGTTGCATTCATGTCGTAACTGTATTAGAAGTAGCTAAAATGATTCTGTGAAATGTTGTGAAGTTAATCCTCCTGACCCTTAACACAACTCGCTCATACAACCAACCTCTTTTGTGGCTTTTGTTTCGAACAAAATGGCATCGGTAAAAGTTAAGAGAACTCAGAAAAGACAAAATAGGGGATTTGCAACCCTCTGAAATATTAACTCGTTTCCCATAGAAACGCACCGGTGGCTGACGCTCGTCCACAAGCATCAATATTTAACGCCTGTTTCATGAGAGTGAGTAGCTACTACTACGACTGCTGCTGCTTCCGCAAAGACTAATACTTCTTAGCTGCTTTTAATGTCGATCGTAACCAAAGCCGCGAACAATAACATCATCGCTCGCCGTCCTCCGCTCAGTTTTAAAGTACAACTACTTTGAGGGTGAAATGAAGAACCATTAGGTGTAGCGCACATTTGCAATACTAAGTAAAAAAAAAAAGCTATGCATATTTAATGCATGTATACTGCACTTTGCATTGAAATGCAATAATAAGAAAAAATCAGCTGCTTCCAATGCTAATCGCATCACTTCAGCCATCCACTTGTTTTTTTTTTAGAAACGTGCCATTAGGTCAATGATAGAAACGTATCCATAATATAAATGTAATTAAACTATACAGAGATTTTTTATTCTTCTAATTTGTACAAAAAAAAATGAATGGAACAGCAACAAAAACAACAACAACAACAACACAAAAGAACAGTGAGAATGTTTTTGGTTGTAAAGGCCAAATTGTGCTGTGTGCTCCCAGCGAGATGCAGAAAAAGCAAAGCTGCTTTCAGTTACTCCTGCCTCAGTGAGACTGATGGAGTTCAATGCCTGGCTCCCCAGGTCTCTCCTCACCATATCTTACCTATACAAACTCTTATTTCTTTGCTAACGGGGACCTAAAAATCTTTTTTTTCTCTCTTATCTTTTTCTAATCCATCTCTTTCTATCTCCTCTACCATGTCTTTCGGTATCCTTAATCTGATTCCACGCCTCTTTTTCTCTCCGACGAATCCACCTGTTCCTTTTTTTTTTTTTATTCTACTCTTTTTATCGCAAACTCCTTCATCATCCCTCCCTCCCTCCTTTCGCTTCCTTTCCTTCCTCACTCTCTCTACCTCTCAGGTCTTGTTTCTTTCTCTTCTTCTACCCTGTTTGTCAGGTGAATGTCAAATCTATCGATGAGAAAGAAACTGAATGAAACTTGTCAACAAATACCTTTGTAACAAACAAACAATAAACTGACAGGGAATTATCATTTCATGATTCAAAGATATTAAAAGAGTCTTGTGCTGTAAAAGTTCATTTTCAAATGTAACAGTAGATAGCATACATGCTACTGACTAGCTTTTATTTTTGTCAGGGGGGTGTGAGTGGTGGGGGGGCGGGGGTGGGTTAAAGTTAAAACTGTGAGGATTTGAGTGTATTTGACCGATTTCCAAGCCATATTTTGAGAGTGTTTTTTTTTTTTCCGACAACGACAGTGTGTGTTTAATCTGAGGTCTGTGCAGTGAAGCGATCACTGACAATGAAGCAATTGAACCGAGGGAAACTGTAAACAGCGTTTATATGAAAGACGGTCAATCACGACCTGCCCGTTCCTCTCAGACCTGCCCAGAAAAGGAGACGCTGATCAAAAACTGAAGTGCTACCACTGAGTCAACGAGATACTTTCAAAAAGGAGAGCGGACTATTCATAAAGGTAGTCGAACATTCATAAATCGATAACAGCAAACTTCCCAGTGTTCGCATTAAATGCATTTGGAGTAGCTTGAGTCATATAGAGTCAACCGAAGTTAAAACACATAAATATACTCATTAGATGGTGCGTACCGCAAACGGTCGATACTTTAAATATTTTTACAGTAGGAATGTGCAACAAATTTTCTCGTTTTTCTTTTGAAACTGTCAACTGGTTGTCTTCGGGGCATGCAGTGTGTGAGTAGTGGAAGTGTACGAGTCGCTGTGCGGTGTAACGTGTTTTAGATTACCACTTGCCGATTTCTTTTTTTAAACACGCACTTCAAATTAGCATATGGAGAACGAGGGCACTATAACCGGACGTATTTTAAAAAGGCTTCTGCTGTTAAACAGAAACCTCATCAAAACCTTTAGGTTGGACAGTCAGAGGTGAAATGAAGGGCAAATCGACGCTGGATGAGAACATCTCTTTGGGTTCTCTGAAGTCAGTCCGGTCCAGAGATGCACCACCTTTTTGTGACAGAATTTGAATTGGCTATCACATCTTAGATAGGAAAACCCTTTCCACTCCTGTTCTTATGTCTGGGTTCTGTTTTTTTTTTTTTTTTTTTTTAATTGAGCCTCTCGTTGTAAATATGACTTAAGATGATGTTAATCAAATCAAAACGAAACCAAACCGACACTTCAAATAAAGGATCTTGAAGGATATTCTAATGTCTCTAATGACGATTTCTGTTCTCATCACCACACAAACACGTATAGTTTCACCATGTTAAAAATAGTTTGAGCATATCAAAAATAATTACATGTTTCCGATAATGCATTTTTTTTCCCTTAAAAAAATTGTTGAAATCTTGAATGCATACACAGCACACACATAAAAGTAACATATAAATTTAAAGTTTATTTTCCATACATTTGCCTGCTTCCATTTACAAACATACAAACAAAGACCGAATCCACGTCATTTCAGTAATCCTCGAACACAAATTTCTCATCTTAAAAGTGGGCTTATATGTCTCTGGATAGACAATGGCAGTGTGCATTATTAAAATAAGTTTAATGATCTTTAAAATTTTTAAAATTTTATTCAGCATACCAATAGCATGGCAGACTCAGACTATACATTCAGCCAGATGGAACTATGACACTCTAAATTACTCTGTCTCTTTCACTGTTAAATTCTTTTCTTTCTTTCTTTCTTTCTTTCTTTCTTTTATATACCTTTGAAGACACAGTACCTTTGTAACAGCTGACAGCTGATTAATCGGCAGGGAACACGTCCTTTGTTCCCTGCTGTAACACATTTGGCAAAATCCACTTCATTAAGGAAGACTTTTACGTGATTTAGGCAAAATTCCAGTACGTCGTGCATTGTAGAAAGATTTTCTTGTGACTTCAGGTAAGTAAACATTTTCAGATTTAAATACTAACAATCTAAAGCTTTTTGTTTTCTCTTAAATCTTTTTTTTTTGTTGGGTTTTTTTTTTTTTTTTTTTGGTTTCACGAGGCATTTGGACAAATATTAGTATGGATACTGGGCTCAGTAAAAATGCACAGTCTTTCCTGGCACTGTAGAGTAAAACTGCAAATACTTAGTGAATAAGTATTTGCTTAGAAAGAAGTCAGTGTTCTATACTTCTGTCCAAAGATTCAGCTAATTCAATGTCATTAACTGTTTTTTTTCTTGGGGGGGGGGGGGGGGGGGGGGGGGGGGTTATATCATGAGTACACAGTCTCTACTATTTTTTACCCCCATCAAAGCCATGTAACCTCCTCCTGCCTGTTATCAGCTTTTCAGTTGAGTAGGTGACAGACTGACTCAAATGAAAGGCATAGCTCTCTCTCTCTCAGTTTGAGATACTGAAAAATTCATTCCACCTTGTACATGACTGTGTATGGCTGCATCATATACTGGATATTGTTTTCCCAATGCAAGTTGAGCCAAATTACATAAGAAGTGCCTATTAAACACAAATTCTGTGTCAAACACACACACACACACACACACACACACAGAAAATTACAAAGTTTACATTAGGTTTTGCAATGCCTATCAAGGGTCTTGATTTAGTCTCTCTGTAGTTTTGCTGCCATTAGAGGGATATGAGGTCAGATCCCTTTTATAAATGCTAATGAAGTGTGAACTTTTTCTTCTTCTTTTTTTATGTACCCATTTTCTTTCATTCTCTCTCCTCTAACTCCATTTTGACAAACTCAAAATAGCTTCAGTAAAGATTTGAGATGGCAAAGGCATTTTCCTAGAATAGTAAAGCATCCTTGACAGAACGGAATGGAACAGATTAGAGGAGAATAGCATAGAATGTATTCCATGACCATCATCTGGTTTGGTTATGAAAGATGACTTATGAGCAGAAAAGATCAATTCAACTAAAGTTCAATTAAATGGCTATAGATCTATACAGTGGAATCAAATCAAGGCACTAGATTTAAAGAAACAATTCAGCATTTCATAAAACTATCTAAAAGGTATACTGTTACAGCCAGTTTCTCTTTGCTTATGGTGTTACCGTAAAAAGCGTTATTTGGTTGTATTACAACCACTGGAGATAACACTGATGAGACCACAGCACTTGTGTGCTAACCCAGAGGTTCACAATCAATTCCTTAGGGTCCCTCTGCCCTGTGGGTTTCAGCCTAGTACTAACCAGGGCTGTGGAGTCAGTTCATAAAACCTTCAACTCCGACTCAGATTCCTCAATTTATGGTACCACTCACTCTGACTCCGACTCCAACTCCGACTTCGACTCCTCCATTTGTATTTCGACTAGTTATATTTTCTATATTGACTGAAAGCACACAACATACAAGGCATTTCATCACTGCCAACGTGAATCATCAGCAGAGATGTGGGGTCAGTACACAAAACCTTCGACTCTGACTGCGATTTATGGTACATTTTTACCGACTCCGATTCCAGGAACCCAATAATTACTTCCGACTCTGACTCCACAGCACTGGTACTAACACGTCTGATTCAAACGGTCAGCTACGCATCAAGCCCTTGATTATCTCAATCGACTACGATAATGAAGAGCTGAAGCAAATCAAATGCAGGACAGTGGGGGTGTCTGAGAAATAGACTGAGAATCAGTGAGTTAACTGACTGACCAGTTAGCAGCAAGTATAAGACATGTATTCTCGTTTATGTATAAAGTTATCTAGCTAGCATTAAAAAAAACAAACAAACACACAAACAAACAAACAAACAAACAAACAAAAAAAACAAAACATGTTAGGAAACATCTTTGGTTTGCTAGTTGTTATGTAGGATATGCAAATTGTTTTAACAAGCGTCATGAGCTACCGTTGCTAGCATACACTGACACTACAAAAAAGTTAGCTTTCAAAACTGAATGTTACATTTGGCAAATTCTGTCTTTAAACTCAGATTTCCGAGGAAACATGAGCCATAGGCAGTGAGAACTAATCGAGAGACTACTCTCACCGTGTTACCGTGGCGTACGAATTTGGATAACTTTTTAAATTAGCTTCAAACATATTTACTCACTGTAGGTCCCGTAGGAGATACTGTCTATCTGCTTTTTTTCCTCAGCTAAATTCACAAAGCAAACCTGGAAATGAATAACAAGCCTTAAGGATGCTTAGGGTTGAAATATATCAATGCCTCTCTTCATATGGGTGCAAGGTCAACTTTATGCTAGGGAATGTTTGCCTTCTCAAATCCTCCCTGAAATAATTTTATATATTGATATGAATGAGTGCATTACACTGTTGGCCATTTTCAGCCATTAGGCAGCTCTGTTTGAGTTACTTTTTTGACATAAAAAAAAAAAGGAAAAAAAAAATTTTTTTTACAATGGAGCCCACTAGGTACCATACAAGGCAAACTTAATTGTGTGTTAGCCCTCAAGTTAGTCTTTGCCCTTCCCCCATAAAGCAAAAGGTAAGCATTAATTTCACATTCAGTCTGTCGGTTATTTGTATGGTTTCTGCTTTTGTTACATTTTTCGTTTGCTTGTTTTTTCGTTTTGTTTTGTTTTAGTTTTAGTTTTTCCTGAATATTGACAATTTTACCTATTTAAGAAGAGACAAGGATAACTGCGATAGTGCAATGTTAGCTTGAGTATTAATCAACAACAACATTAGCTAGCTACATTGACTTGACTTAGCTAAGCACTGTCGCTATAAAGAGCAGGCCTGATTATAGCTTTAGCTAGATTAGCTTAGCCAGTATAACCTACATTACAGCATTAAAAAATAACATTGACTTTTGTGGGTAAAGTGAAAATTGCCAAGTCAGTAAGTCCAGGTGGAAAAGATTTAAAAACTACAGACCTTTGTAAAATTCACTGAAATGGGGTAACATCAAGAAGCTACACCAAGAAGCTACACTGAGGAATTTTGGAGAACTGCTAACAGTAAAGTTTGCTCAACAGTGAAATGTTGAGTGCAAAAAATTAACTACTCACTACTGGTACATGTGCAACTGTATGAAATAGTACCATGTGTTTTTAACACGTGGTGACTTCTACCAAAGTACAACAACAAACAGGTATGCACAAGGTTTTTTAGTATGCAGCTATATAGAGAGTATATTGAGAAGCAGGTACTGTAACAGTTTCAGGATCATAAGTTCGTACACAGAATCTACAAGACTGTGACAGAAAAAAATGTAAGTCAAGACGATTAATTTCATAGATGTGTGTATTCATCCAGTAATAGCATTCTCCCTACCGCTAATATGTTTGGCAACTAGTTTAGCCTCTTTGTCGACACTGAAATACACCACTTCTCATAGATATGCCATGCACTCAAATAAAATGACAACTGTAAATATAAGTATGCTGGCAGGACCTTTTACATGTTCCTACCATGTTGCTTCTATTTTACATTAGCAGTGGGAAGAATGCTCTCACAGACTGTTCAGATGCAAAGTATGAGTAGAGAACAGAGGGGGTCTGTGATGTCATTTCAGAGCTGTGTGATGTCAGCAGGTAGCTTTGTGATGTCATAAGCAGCTTCACTTCACCCTTTAGAACCATCACCTTCAATGAAATGCAAAGCGTTTTGAGTGAGAACGATTGTGTTACCAGATGGAAGGTGAGGGATTGGCGTTGGGAGTGCAGTAACCACGGTTAAACAACATCGATCTCTCTCTCGATCCCCACATACTTCAGGGCGTCGGCTTGGCTGTACCTGCGAACGAGGCCAAGAATGGAAACGAAAAGTCAAATGGTGCCCACGTAGAGTTGAGCCGATCAAAGTTCAAAGAGAACGCATCTCCGTTACTATGGCAACCAAATTGAAAGTGAACAACACCTCACCTGTAGTCAAAGAAAAGTTCCTCCCCCTGCTGGATGGCTCGCTTGGCGAAGATTCCGATGCGGTGATCGCCGTTCACCATGACAACTGTTAAGGGAAACAGTAATAATTTATTTAAAAAATGTGCTTTTTCTTTGGCTGTACCTCTTATCTTCCAGTCTTCCTAGCTTCATAGCAACTTAATTCTTCCCTGTCTAGGAAACAGATAACATGCGACAGTTTTCAAGGACCCTCATAAGAAAACGGCGAATCTCCAAACTTCTCTTACAGTAGAGATCTGGATATAGTCTAGAGAAACGGCTTTGTCAGTTGAGTGTGGACCTTCACTGAAATTTTAATGATATGTTTTGGCCTACGCACTAACAACTGTCCACAGTAAGACTGAGAAACTGTTGCCACTACAGTAAACATGGCCATTTTATGAAAACTGGAAAAAGCGTTACCCTTGGCGTAACAGTTCGGGTTGACTGAGTGGTTAGCAAAACGGATTTTGTTCCCTTTTCGCGTGGCGTCCACGACAAAATCTGTTCCAGCAAGAACGGGTAATTAGAAAAATATTGACAAGTACGGAGACTGAGCAGTTTTCATTTCTTTACAGCGAGAACAGTAACCATTTCAGATAACGAGTGGTTAAACCAGTCTAACCTGTAAAACCAGTGAAACCATTACCATTGTTCAGATTAAACAGGAAGCTGGACATATACTTGTCATAGATTCTTCCTCGTCTGTCTGCCTCATCTTGGGAAATGAGCTACATGTGCACACAAACAAACAAACAAACAAAACACAGATTCCTGAATTCCCATCTACATTTACACAACATTAACACTCTCAGTGCATTCAAAACTAACCTTCATATGTTTACATGGCCGTGAAAAAAGTTTCAGTCAGTAAACACCGAAGATCATCAATTTCCCTTTTAATGTCAGCATACTCAGTGCGACATGACATCGAACGGGGTGTTCTGTCATAACTGTGTTTACATAAACATGTTTACAAAGAGTAGTATGTTTATCAGACATATATCCGTTTATTTGAATGGGTGAAGGGTTGTCGTTTGTGTGTGTGTGTGTGTGTGTGTGTGTGTTTCAAGTATGGACTGAGTCGGACTCGCCTCTCCACAGTACTCTGAGATGAACTCGTTCTTCTGAACGGGCTCTTTGATGAAGGTGCCCCAACCTGCCACGTCAGAAGGTGCTAGGAGCAGGTGCTGGGGAAAGAATTAAAGGACAGTCTGAAGGCTGAACGGGTAAAACAATGGTTATAAAACAAGGTCTTAAACAGTTATATCTCCAGTGTCCTCGACATGACTAACTCTCCAGTATGCTATTAGATCCATACCCATAAAGTGGGTTCTAGGCCAGTAGACCAATTATTTCATAATTGAGTCTCCCTAGGCTGCATGTCTATATGTGATAAAACCAGGTAAGTGTCTTTAGCGGTTATTACATACAGTAGGTTATTGGGTCAGAACCTAAACCCTCTTGAGTCCTCTGCGGACACCTTCCCTTATACATCAGTTCAGCAGACGTTTGGGTGTAAACGATCACTCTGGTCTATGTGTCATCTGGTCGTACGGTCTAGGTGTCGTTTGGTCGTATGGTCTAGGTGTCATCTGGTCAGTGACGCTATGTCATTTGGTGAGTGTCTGGAGGTCTCTGGGTTTAGAGCCTATACCTTCTTGAGTCCTCTTTGGATGCTGCAGTTCTTGCAGGTCACCTGCTTGCTGTCCCAGTGGTCTGAGGCGCCGCAGGTCATGCACAGGTCAGGGTCGCACTCCCGAACAGCCAGGTAACACGGACACTGCTTTGTGTTGCACTGCGTCTTACACCTGCAGCCTGGGAACCGGTTCTGACCTAGAACCCCAAAATCCCTGATTAGAACCAAGCTGAAGTCCCAAGGAACGGAAACACAAAGTTAAGATGATAACGTAGAATTAGATAAAGGACTGTAGTTTTCAGAATGATCCGTGATGATGATATGTAAACCCCGTAATGGAAATTTTTCTGATTCTGATAAACAGCATGGAACTGTTTGTTGCATGTTAGTGGTCAAAATACAGCTGCCTTCTTTACATGGTTGCCCTCTACTGGTCAAAGTAAGGAGAGCATCATTTAGAAAGACAGACATGGAGTTCATCAGTTGTATTGTGTCTCATTTGCCGGGAAGAAGACAGCTCTACCAGCAATCATTCATGGTGTGTGTGTGTGTGTGTGTGTGATACAGATTGATTAATTGGACTGGCAGTCTCTCATCTGCTCTTCTTGCATGTCTAATGCCTATCTGTATTTCTTGTCTTCCTCTCTCTTTTCTCTTGAATTCGACTTCTCTCACTCTGTGCGAGGCATTCGCCTGTGAGGTGAGAATGTAACGCTCTGAGAGTTGTGAGAGAGAGAAAGAGACGGATAAGGAGAATGGAGAGGGGGAGAGGATCATTTTAAAAGGTTTCATTCTCCCTCATACTTCACTCTGTGTAGTGGTGAGACAGAGAGGAAAAAGACAAAAAATTTGAAAGCAAAAGAAACTGATGAACAAACACAAGAATCTTGATAAACTCTGTGTGTGTGTGTGTGTGTGTGTGTGAGTGTGTGTGTGTGTGTCTGCACGCCTCTGTGTGTGTGACAGACGAAGAAAGAGTTTTGACGTTTTGACTTATGACTCATAAATGTCAGACTGGTCTGTGGATGTCTGTGTATGTGTGTTTGTTTGTGTGTGTGTGTGTGTGTGTGTGTGTGTATGTATGGGTGACTCACACTCATTGTCACACTGACAGAATTTCTCACAGAAGTTTTGGGTCATTACACAGGGACAGGAGCTGTCACATGGGTGCTCAGGGTGGTCACATGGTTGGTAGTTGTACACCTGATTGGATGAATTATCTGTCAGGAAAAGCGGGGACAAACACAGTAAATAAACACACCATGCAAACACAGTGTAAAAACAACTTTGCATATCACTGATTCACATCACTACTGCACAAAATACTCTACAGCTAACAGTACACCTCAGAAACATTTGATTTTAATAAGAGCCTTGCTACAATTTCAGAAGGGTTACATTAAATTATGTATATGTCTGAGGCCAGTTACATTAATAAATTATATTTAACAATAATTAATTTTAGAAGACGTCCTGTTTGCTGTTTCGGATAGTTTCAGTTTGCTTGCAGTGAACCGAAACAGTAACACTTCCAGGCATAATACAGAAGACTGTCAAGGCCAGTATCAGCAAAACAGCTAGTGTAACATTTTAAAGAATGAAACGTTTCTTCAGTATTAAACATAAAGTATGTCAGATTAGATATTTAAATAAAGACAGCGTGGAAGAGATCTTTATAAATTTGTTCAGTGGGATTTCATCTTTCTTTTATAAAACGTGACAGAATTATGAACAATAAAAAACCTGAATCGATGAGAATCACGAATAATTAAGAACTAAGAAATGATTTAAGAATTCATTTATTTGTTTAAGACTGCAGGAGATATATATATATTTTTTTTACCTTTTTTTAGCTGGATCTTTGCCCATAACCTGAAATACACACACACACACAGAGTTTATACTGTAAATTTAAGAGGGGTAAAAAAGAAACTTTGATTGACTGGTGAGGGTGGGCTGCAATCTTGCCTGTGTTTTCTTTTCTTCTTCTGAGGTGAGATTGCTCCATCCTCCAGTGGAACACGATGAATCAACACCTCCTTCAGAGCAAACTCATACACCTAATATTCACACACACACACATACACACACACACACACACACACACAGAGTAAGAACAAAAAAAATCACATGATACACCACTAAGTATTTATTGCCCATGCATAGACATACAAACATACACTTCTGTCAACTGAAACACACACACACGCACACGCACATGCATAATCTGTATCATCATTCTTCTCATGGAAACTTTCCTTGAGGTTAGACATGGCTTTCAAAGCCAGATGAGGAGAAGAAGCATATTATCACGTACGCAAACACCCTCTTATTAACCATTTTACCATAACTACAGATGACTAACCAAACTCTCACTGTAACCATGACCAAAAAGACATTTTTTTTGCACTTTTTGTTTAAACAAAACTGTTGTTACATGTGGGAGTCACTAGAATGTCCCCCACAAGGTAAGGTTTTCTCCAGACATTTACATTCTCATGGAGACATTTGGCTCACATTCCAGAACCACCTAAACCACACACACACACACACACACACACACACACACACACACACAGACACACACAACCCTGTCTTTCAGAGACGTACTTTCAGGCAAGAATAAGACTTTGTGGGGACGACTTAAATATATTACATGAGCAGTATTTTTGTGCGCATGTGTCATCTAACCTGTTTGCATGTCTTGGTGCCTATCAGTCTGGCTATAGAGCAGAAGTTGTTGAAATATGTTCCGTGTAACACTCTAAACAAAGACTCGTCCGCTCCACTCCACTGGAGAGGAGCGTCACCTTCCTCCCCTCCGTCTTCTCCCAGACGCAGCTTGGTGGGTGTCTGACAGCGAGAATTTCCCTCTGACACGCGCGTACACACACACACACACACACACACACACACACACAGAGACAGAGAGAGAGCGAGAAACAGGCAGATATTTTGTTATCATTATGTTTTCACAGCCTAACTTTTGTACCATCTGCTTCATAAACCTGTGCAACCGTTTCCGTTTTATTACGACTCCTGATGCACATTACGCATTTCTCCTCCCTCATATATAACTCCTGTCACCCTGTCCTCTGCCCACTTCGGTTTCACAGACCTCTAGTCGCTCTGACTGTAAGAACTGAAACAGACTTGTGGTTAGTTGGTGATGTTTCACCATATACTCTGATAGAAAATAATGTTGGTTCATCTAATCTCTCCATCTGTCTCTTATTTATGTATTTGTTTGTTTGTTTATTTATTTATTTTGAAATGTAAGAAATTATTGATATGACATGAAAACAAAAGATACAATTCCTTGTTCTCTCTGTGACTCTGCAGTTTCTTTAATACACCAGTTCAAAAACAACAAAAGAACCAAATTTGGTACAACCTAAGACATTTGCATTAATTTGTTAAACCAGTCTAGATAAATTAATATGAAGGATGTTCCAGAGTTGTGGCTCTTTGCTACGTTTGGATTTCCACAATGACTCCATAAGATCCTGTATTCCACACTTTGTCACTATCACTGATTAAGATCTGAGATTAAATGCAAAACACCGTTAACAACCGAGTCAAATCAAAGCTCATTTAAGAGTCCCCCTTCTTTATGATGACAGTTATGTTTCGCTTGCTCGCAGTTTTCGAGTTTTGACTAGACAATCTGCACATGCGTTTCATTGGTCATTAACAGAGAAAACCTGTGAGAGGGGATAAACTGATCCTTATTCTTCCCCGAAGAAGTTCGGAGAAACATCAGAGTTCAGGGCACACCACAATGGCTCAGTTCCCCAGCTGTTCACTCTGACTGTAGAGTTCTATACATCTCCAGTGCATTCAAGCTATTTTTGATTCCTGTGCTATTTTTGAGTGTACTCATTTTTTTTCATCCCTTTCTCTCTGGGAGGGGATTGGTGGATAGGAGCCTGCTCTCTGGGAGGGGATTGGTGGATAGGAGTCTGCTCTCTGGGAGGGGATTGGTGGATAGGAGCCTGTCCTTTATTGAGTCCTCCTTGCTTGCCTTTTGACTTGTCTAGGTCTCAAAAACATGTTTTGAGTTCGTGTGTGCGCGCGGACACATTCGTGTGTGTGTGTGTGCGTGTGCGTGCATGTTTGTGGTTTATGAGTATGTGTGTTTGTGTGTGTGGATGTTTGAGTGTGTGTGTGTGTGTGTGTGTGTGTGTGTATGTGTGTGCGTGCATGCATGTTTGTGGTTTGTGAGTATGTGTGTTTGTGTGTGTGTGGATGTTTGAATGTGTATGTTTGTGTGTGTATGTGTGTGTGAGTGTGTATGTGAGTATGTGTGTGTGTGTGTGTATGTTCACCTGATGAACTGGTAGTCTCATGGTCACTGTCTCCATCTTTCTCCTCTTCAGCTGAACCCGATGTGGTGGGGCCACTGGAGCTGGATGGGCGGGGCTGTCGCCGTCGGCGACGAGTCCTTTGTGACCTCAACATGTTCTGCTCTGCAAACTCTTTAGCCCCTTTCTACAGAGAGAAAGAGAAAGAGAAAAAGAGAAGAAATGCAAATCAAAAACGCGAGGATAGCACCCACTTCCTCTGCCATGCGTGAAGCCAACATGCAGCATTTTTTTCACACAACAAATTGCGCAATGTCATCAAGGGGACACAACAAATTTGGTGGAGAGCGCAACTCTTTATTTTCTACCCACAAGTACCCAGAGACCTCATCATTAGTAATTACCATCCCACAGGGAGAGGAAGACTTTTCCCTGATTGACACACCCACCCAAGAAAGCACTGTTTTTTTTTTTTTCATTCTCTCTGCCCCAGTTGGGAACAGAAGGGCGAATGGTACAGGTGAGAAGGTCCATTACACTGCGGTGTGCTGTTCTGATGTGGTTTGTTTTTGTGTTGTTCAGTGTTTTTGTTGTTAAGTGTGGTTATTGTGTTCTACCTGCAGAAGAAAGCAGTCCAGTCCACAGGGTTCTGTCTCCATACGGATCTCCTTGCTTTTCCTCTTATACACATTCGGACTGGAGTGGAATGCTGCACACACACACACACACACACACACACACACACACACACACACAAACTCATTTAAGCGTTATATGAACAGTAAGAAAAAGAGAGAGAGATAAAGAGAGATAGACATAGACATAGATAGTAGGGGTTGACCGATTATTGATATTCAGCATTTTTACGATTATCGGAATCGTTACTTTTTTTTTCTGATTGCCGATAAAATAAATTAGTTTAAAAATGCGCTACTTTGGCTCTGATGTGTTAAATTTATAAGAAATGCTGCTGGGAGCCCCCTGCACTTTTTGTTTTAAGATAATGTTGAAAAGTTCTCTTTTAATTAAACATATGCTTCATGGCATTTCAACAAAGTCTTGTGTTAGAGTTTGTGTTATTCTAAATTTTGACACCAAGATTTTCATTTTTACTGCAAATGCATATCGGTTCCAAAGGTAAGTTATCTGTCTCCTTGACTACTAATAATCGGCATTGGCCCTGAAAAAAACATATCGGTTGCCCCTGATAGTTAGAGGGAGACAGACAGAGGGAGAGAGAGAGGGAGAGATACAGAGAGAGAGAGAAAAACAGACAGACGGAGACTGATGGAGTGCTTATACTCACGGTGGAGGAAGCAGTCATACTTGAAACAGCGTCTGCAGAAAAGAGTGTGGAAAGAATGGAGGCTTTGCTCCCGTTGGACGGATTTGGCAAAGGGTCCATCCATGTTGGGTGTGCAGAGAGGGGGCAGCTTCACCCGACCAGGGGGCTCCAGGAGGTCCTTATATCTGTTCAATTATACACCACAGAGGAAAGGTTGGGGGGGGTGGGGTCATAAGGAGTAGAAGACACAAACACATAATCTGTTATCCAAAACCAAGAAACTAAACTAAACTGAACCTGATTAAACAAAACCAATATGGATTGAACTGAATTGCCTTTAACTAGTCTGAATGGATTTGGATTGAATTTCAGATTCCACAGCAGCAAACTAATCTGAATGGATTTGAATAGGATTTCGGATTGCACAGCAGTAAACGGAAACTGAAGTGAACTGTGGAACTGTAGCTTAAGGGAGCCAAGCCAAAGTCTGCAACTGGAACACTGGTGTGGTTTGAGACATACAGGTTTTTTTTTTTAGGAAAAACACTGTTTTTTTACTGAAATGATGATGCATTCTGCAGAACAATTGTAATACCACACGCGCAAGTCATAAAAAATAATATTAAAATGAGGTAAATATTAGTCTTCTTCGAATGACTACAAGGCCGCACGTTTTCTCAAAGTGAAGATAAACATCCTCTACTATCAAAGCATGGTTTTCAGTTTTTATTTGTTTGTTTATTCATTTGTTTACTACAGTCATACTTTTCCTTAAGCTCCTCCATAGTGCCCTTATATGGGAACATGGACGCAATGGCTGTAAAGATCTTGTCATGAGGTATCTTCTTGCTGGAGGTCAGTTCTCTCCCTGAGAGACAGAAAGAGAGAGAGAAAGAGAGAGAGAGAGAATCATGTTTTATGTCACACAGTTTTTTCTCACATTCTATTTTCTCACATCTAGAGTTTTCTCACATTTTGTTCTATTGTATTCTGTCTTATTCCACTTTATTCTCAAATACAGCCTCAGGGCCAAAGTGCACATATTTGTTTGTATGTGTGTGTGTGTGTGTGTGTGTGTGTATGTCATATCAGGAAGAAAAAGTGTGCATGAGATTGCGTGTATGTGTCTATCTGTCACTCTCTCTCTCACTCATTTCCTCTCTTTCTCTGTTTCTGAGTGTGTGTGTGTGTGTGTGTCTGTCCCTGTCACGTAGCTGTAAGGTTTTGTTTGCTCTGAGCTGTCCCTTGTGAACCTCTGAGTGCAGGTTGGGTAAACCTGTTTGTCTGTACAGTAGGGTGGCCATGATCAGGTTACAGAACACTGTAACCCCGGCACACTGCAGCAGGTACAATACACACCAGCCCAGAGAGAGAGAGAGACACACACACACACAGAAAGAGAGAGACAGAGACAGAAAGAGAGAGAGACAGGGGAGATAGAGAGAGAGAGAGAGAGAGAGGCAGACGAGAGAAACAGGGAGAGAGAAACAGAGGCGGGGGGGAGGGGGAGAGAGAGAGAGAGAGAGAGAGAGAGAGAGAGACAAACAGGGAGAGAGAGAGAAACAGGGAGAGAGAGACAGAGAGAGATGGCAGGGGCACAGAGTGAACAGAGACAGAGGAAATATTTGCGTGTAACAGATGAGGGCAGAGTAGACAAATTTGGTCTCAAACAGAGATTGAGAAAGGGAGTACTACGATGGGGTGAATTAAGGTCACAGGAGGAAAAAAAAAAAAGACATGATTACGCACAGGAGAGACAAAACCGAGAGAAAGACAAAGAAAGATCAGATGGTACAATTCTCACACCAGATAAGAATATCAGTGACAAACTACAGACTCCAGTTCAAACCTGATTCAACTAAAACAACGTAAAATGAACACGTTTTCTGAACAATACTAAATATTGAATATTGTCATGTGGTTTTTTTTTTTTTTTGTATGACTCCTGATTCTAGAATAATCACCAGCCAGTCAACTCTCAATTCATCATTTTCAATGATTAACCATTCTGTCCAAACAGTTTAATGGTAGACAGAACTGCATCTTGCGTTTGGCATTTTTTACAGCCCCAATGCATGCTGTGTCACCCTGGCCCCAACTGTGAGTCCACAACTGTTTTTTGTTTTTCCGCCGTTGGGCAGGTATGTCAGCCAAGGTTACTCTCTCCTACTCTCATACCAGAGCACAGATTCACAGATACACCACTGCCTCTGGCTAGAGTATTATACGATTGGTGCTATCTTTCAAAATTCATTACACTGCATGGCGTTGAGGTTTAAGTGTGACAGAGGAAGTGTGTTCCAGCCTCACTCGGTGCGTGTGAGGTAAGTGCAGTGTGTGGGGGCGAAAAGATTATTTTTGATGTTCCATATCGGGAAAACAGATAAACGAATAAAAATGATATACGGGTCACTTGAGGACACCTATAGACTGAATTTTAGTGTCGGAGTTATGCGATTGGTCAGCATTCCTGTCAATCAAACAATTCGCTGAGGCGGTAACTGCTGCAAACCTTCTGTTATGCTTTTCCTCTTCCTGGTGTAGAAGGCTATTGGCCGGGCTTTAGACTCTGCCGAGCCTTCTTCTGTATTCTTCCTCATGCCTCTCTCCTCCTCTTTCTTTTCCTCCTCCACCGAGACCTCATCTTCCTCCTCTTCTTCTCCTTCCTCTTGATCAGAGTACTGGCTCAGTGCTTCCACCAGCTCCTTAAAGATCTCATCACTGATGAAGCCTCCCTCTGACACACACACACACACATGAACACACACGAACACACACACATACGAACACACACACACACACACACACGCATGCATGCACGCACAAAACACACACACACTCATGACATCACGTGTTAATCCATAGACCCCCCCCCCCTCTAACTGACAGAAACAGTGGTTAATTCTGACATCATGGGGAGGCAAGTGTGTGAGTGTGTGTGTGTGTGTGTGTGGGGGGGGGGGGGGGGGGGGGGGGGCGGGCGTCTGAGAAACTCACCTCTGTCTCCATGAACGCCGTCATAGTTATCAATCAGCTCCTCAAGGAATGCCTCATCCTGCTCTAACACCTCATCGCCCATATAAGGAATGTTATGGAGGAAAGTCTCGTCCTCCACCTGACAGAGAGCGAGGGAGAAGAGGATGGAGGCGGGCTACGGAAAAATGGTTCATCTGACTCTTCATTTGATGAAGAAATGTAGCAGTAGAGGAGTGTGTGTGTGTGTGTGTGTGTGTTTTGGTCTGGATGTTGTGACTATGTGAGAGACAGAAAAAGTGAGCAAAAGGATGACTAATTTCATGAATTTCATGTTGGGAAAAAACACCGTCTTACTGAGAGAGATAGAGTCTGTGCCTGTTTATGAGTGCGTGTGTGTGCGTGTGCGTGTGCGCGTGTTTGTGTGCATATGTGTGTGCCTGCCTGCATGTGTCTGTGTGTGACAGTAGGTGTGTACAGGAGAGGATATCCTCTACAGGAGAGAAGATTAAAACACACAGAGATGACACTACACTCGTCCTAGCTGACCTACTTAAAGACATGACCCATGCCACAAAATTATACTCCATCTCCTTCTTACCCCTCCACACCCCCACCCCACCCCTCTGCTGTTTTTATCACTCTCTCCATCTCTCTCTCTCTCTCTCTCTCTCACTTTATTCCTGATGTGTTTTCATGAATGTGTGTTTGTGTGTGTCTCTGTGTGTGTGTGTGTGCACTTATTGACAGTGTCCAGTACCATGAAGTTCTGCTGCAAGGGGGACCAAGAGTACATGAATGGTATCCCGGCAACGGTTGTCAGGGGTCGCATAGCAACTGCCTGGTTCTGGAAGGACGGAGAACCAAACTCCACCATGCACAGCTGTGATTTGACACAGAAAGAGAGAGAGGCGGGGTTTAGGTACTTTCCAAAAATACACACGGTACAGTCCAAGAAATTAGATCATGACATTCATTCTAACTCAAATAACTCACTTTACTTGCCTATTATCGTAATTACTAATAAGTGCAATTACCGACTTATATTACACGATGCCCTAAATATGATACGTCTTGTGAGTAGGCCTACAAAATTGTTGGAATAATAACTAAATGATCTTAATAGCCATTTAATTACTATTTAATTAAAAAAAAAAGAAGAAAAAAAAAACAGGACACAAAATCAGTATATTACCATAAACTGTAAAAGCCTATTTACTGCTACGGTTTCTCATTTTGCATTGAAAACAGAAAAAATAAGAGAGAAAAAACGCTTCTTGAGAGAGCTAAAGCTCCATTTATGATAGCATCGCATAACATAGCATAACTGCAAGAACCATTACTCTACATCTATGTAAAGAAAAAAAAAATGTTTATAACCACAACAGTTTTAGCAAAAAGAATCAGCAGAGTTGAGATGTTTCCCTGAGGCTGATTTTGTTGTGGACTTTTCAGACAAGGTTTATTTATTGACCTCCGTCTGGCAGCCAACACGATTTTTGGCAACACTGCTACTGGAAAAATTGGAAAGAAGAACACTGTTGCCAACTTCTGATACCAGACAGTCTGCTGAGATTACGAATACCTCCAGTATGAATAACCTAAGGTTAAGTGAGTTTGCAACAGGGCAGCTATTGGATGTATGTTTGCATTGAAGGGCTGCTATTGGGTGGCTGTTCCTGAAGGAGGGTTGCTATTGGATGAATGCTTTTATGAGATGGCCAATGTTGAACAGCTATTCTCAGAAAAGGTCTGCAATAGGATAAGAGCTCTGAGAGTACAATCATCTGATTTGGTCACCTGGTGTAAAAAAAATCAGACCTCTATCAACTGGTCTGTGATCAATGCAGGCATCTGACACGTAATGGTTTAGACAGTGTGAAGGGACATAGCATGCTGATCCCGGATCTGTTAATGAGGAACAAGTAATTGGATGCAGAGGCAGCGACAACGGACAGGCAACCCATCTCTTAGAGCTCTGTACAGGTGAAGAGGATATTGGAATTGCTTTTTTTCCCCCAATCTCTTTCTGAGAGTTTACTTTTCCGGTTTCATCCTTGTAAGCGTCCAAACGTCTTCTTTGTCTAATGATTTTGTCTTTGCCTGTCGGGATCATATCGTGTCCTATCTCCCTTTCCGTGTAGCATCTAGCATCTCTCCTTGGCTCTCTCGTTTTCTTGTCCTCTCTCTCTCTCTCTCTCTCTCTCTCACCTTCTTGTTGGGAAGTGAGCCTCCGGACGTGGAGAGGGGGATAGACTGGATTCGAAGTTTGGACCACTCCTCGTTGAGCAGATCCGTCCGTCCTTCGATCTTGCGCCGGTTAGACATGAAAAGAGCCTGGAGGCACGCGTAAAACACACAAAGGTAAGGGAAAAACACACAAGGCACGGGGGGGAAAGCGCACAGACACGTTCACACAAATTATTATTTGTTTTCATCGACGGAACTGGAAAGTAGAACGTTCAAACGCAGTTATCGGACGATGATCTGCGCTTTGGAGAATGGAAAATGACAAATGAAACTAAACCAACAGCTAAAGACAGGATGTGAGGGAAACAGAAGTGGAGCGTATAGAAAATGAGAGACCAAAAGACACCAGTGAGTGTCAACAAATACACAAATACCAGAAAAAGAGATGGAGGAGACTGAAGAATAGGTAAGCAGAACAAATGGACAGTGACAGAAAGACAAAAAGGATGTGAGAGAGAGAGAAAGAGAGAGAGAGAGAGAGAGGTGAGGCAGAGAGACAGGAACGAATATCCCTCCTTACCTTCACCTCCTCGGCCTTGCGGAAGCGTTTGAGCTGTTTGAGTCTCATGTACTCCGACTTCACCCTCTTTCTCCACTCCAGCAGACTACGGGGGGCTTTGGTAGCGCAGGGCCGTGAATCTGTCGCTTCCTCCATCATCCTAGGGCGAGACAGCAGGACAGCCAGAGGTTACGCTCATCCCAACCACAGAGAGAGCTTTTTATGGGGACTGAGTCTCTTCAGTCTTCAAGCAAGAGTGGATAAATCTCATCCCTGGAGGGCTGGTGTGTGTGTGTGTGTGTGTGTGTGTGTCTTTGTGTGTGTGTCTTTGTGTGTGTATGTGTGTGACTACAGGAGACAGGCCTTTGAGGACATGCAGTGAGCTAAACTGGTTTTACTAAACAGGTAGTGAGTACTGGATTAAAGCCACATGGATTGGGATTAATTGAAAGAATGTATCAGGATTAGTATAATTGACCACTGTACTGACCCGCATAGCTACTCCAGTCAAAATGTTGCTATGTCCATGTAATCTCCTTAAGGTAACTCAGATTAGCGGAGATTGTGATGTTTGTCCATTAATTAGTTAACCAATTAATCGATTAAAGCCTTTCAGTGACTATCCAATTACCATCCATCAGGTCTGCCAGAAGTGTGAACCAAATGCCTAATTGGTCCCACAAATCCGTTTTTATTTGTTCCTTCAGACGTCCTGTGGTTTCACACTGACTTTTCCCCACTCATACTATTGTCTTATTTCATGTATTACACATAGACTTGACATTTTCTGATGTCTTAGCACACTTCTTTGCATTCATTCCACCCCATCATAACAATATATTTTGGATAAAATGTCTAAAATAACAAATTACTGTATATGTGACATAAACCAGGCCGATTCACATAATTCTCTGCAATGAGAAAGCAGAGCTGATGAGTTGCAATGAGTTGATAAACTGGTCACAGCATTAGTTTTTGTGTTTCATAGCGAAATCTACACATCACTTCCAGTTTTGATACTCTGTGATCTAAATTCTGAATGGAAAAATGAAATGCTGCTGAAAATAAAGACCAGACTGACACGAGGGCGGGGGTATATTTCAAGATTTCTTTTTCACAAATATTTTTACACCGCTGTTTTCTTCAGCCATGGTTTTTGTGGTTTTCACTGATAACAAGAACAATTTTAAAAGAAAATGTTTTTGTAAGGATGTCATACCATCTCCAGCTTACAGAAAGCGATTTGCCAGAAGCTTTCCTGTAAAAGATGATTCACTCTCTCTCTCTCTCTCTCTCTCTCTCTCTCTCACTCACTCTCTCCCTCTCTCTCTCTCTCTCTCTCTCTCTCTCTCACACACACACATACACACACACACTCTCACTCATACACATCCACCCATATGTACACCTACACATTCACACACACACAAACACACACACACACACACACACACACACACACACACACACACACACACACAGAGGGAATTATAAAACGTATGACTCAAACTTTGTCATTCAAGACTGTTGATTCAATGCGTATGAGGAAAACGCCCCCTGCTGTTAGCAAAACAGAATTGATGTTCTGCATTTTAAAGGGGATTTAAAAGACCCGTGCACTTTTTCCGGTCCAGAAAAACATTCCTTCTGAACACCTTCGATAAAATGACACACCTGAGACATGAATTATTTACAAAAACACGAATTATATCTCTACAGTTTTTACAGCGATTTCACACATTCGTAACCGTTGGTTTGCATGCGTGACTCGGTCACCGCCTGAAAAACACATGCTTCTCTCACGAACACATACAACAGTGCTCACCGAAAGTGGGCGTGCCTCTCCGCGAGGCGATATGAAAACGGTACAGATAAGTGCGTAATACTTTTCCCCCCCTGGATTTCCTAAACCCGTCGAAATCAGTCCCTGAATCATTCTCTCAAACTATCTGTATACTAGCAAGAGCACAAAATGAAACTCATGACTGTGACGTTTTTCACGTTAATCTTTTCCGTACTCTGTGGCAAGCTCGACTGACGTACAGTGAGGCTTCATCAACCCCACAAATCGTTGTTAAATGACTTGTTTCATGTGTCATTTTGTGAACCAGGGCGTAATAAACTCCACAATCACGACCGATTAACATTGCAATACGAAAACGTGCACGATACTGCTTTAAACACTCACAATATCACATACGGGAAGCTTCGGTTGGACACTGTCGCAGTTAGAAATACCTCAAGAATCCCCGTGTCCTACCTCTTTAATCGTAGTGAGTGAAGCTTCGTGCTAACACGTAGAGGACTCCGAGTTCCCGAAACAGTAGATTATGTCCTGTACCGTTGAAAAAACGGCCCGTAGGCTACAAACGCAAAGATGCCAGTGCCTGGATGTTTTCGCTGACGAGCCGAGGAGATGCGAAGATTCCTCTGCCGTCCGTAAGCATGCTGTGATTGTAGTTGTACAGTTTGGAGCTGCGCACTTCGTTGGCACGGTCAGACCGAAGGGTGACGTCTTTATTGTGATCATACTCCCTGGCTCTTTGGCTGGACCACAGGGAATCGGTTGTGTGATGAAAACAACGTATTGCAACAGACATATGGCTACATAAAAGCACACTGATTGAACAAAAAAAAAATAAAAATAAATAAATAAATAAAATGGGTTACATACGACAGCTGGATTCCTGAATAGACTAACTCACAATTATGATAATGAATGTTGGTGTTATTAACACTGTTGTACTGATGTTTTTGGTTGTGTGTAGCGAACTGTAAATGCATCTAGCTGAAAATCCAGGGTTCCTGCAAAGGAATGCATATTTTTAAGTTCGCAGAAAAGCTAGTGGCGTCTTTAAGCAGGCACGTGGTGTACAGTTGCAGGAATTAGTGACTGAATTTCAACTGCTATCATTATCATCATGAGTATAATCATCGTCGTCGTACCGATGTTTGACTACTGTTGTGCCTAATATTTGACTAAATGTAGTTAGGTAACTGTACAGTGTATAGGGTGTAGTTGAGCATTTTAAAGTCAACTGTCACTCATTGCAGTGAAGCTTGCGGGCGCAGCTCGTGTTGTTTATTCATCTTTCTCTGAGAGAGAGGGAGAGAGAGAGAAAGAGAGAACCGCAGAACGCAACGCATGTTGTTTTCTTCTCCTCTCTCGAGAGGGAGCGAGGGCTACGCTAGGTCTGCGAAGCTGCGCAAGCGGACGCGCGAGCGAGCGAGCGACTGACGGAGCGAACTGCCGCTGCCACGCTACTCTGCGCGGGGTGTCACGTGACTCAGCGGGCACGAGAACATGCTGCCCTAGAGATCCTCTGCGCTGTCCGCGTGCCTCTCTGCCTCGACGGAGCCCTTTCCAAAGCAAGAGCAACAGCACGAGATAATCAACAGTGCAAAACATTTTGTGTGATAAGTCTTTTTTGGTTTATCTATGCATGAAATCGATAAGAATGAGGAACACACACATGACTAAGCAATCTAAAAATGTATGCCACTGGGCTATTGAAAATGATGGACTGTACAGCCAGGAAATATCAAGGTGCACCTCACGTGTCATTGAAACAAAACTGCCAAATGCTCAAATTTAACTGTTGCCTTTCATGCCAGGTTTTATCTATCTATCTATCTATCTATCTATCTATCTATCTATCTATCTATCTATCTATCTATCTATGTTTGTCTTTCTGTCTGTCTGTCTGTCTGCCTGCCTGCCTGTCTGTGTTAGTGTCTACCGTATTTACATATGGACATTAATAAGTATATTAATTCTCTCGGGATCTGGTAGTGTCACTTACTATGTGTGAAAAACTGGTAGTCATACCCTGACTGTCCTGATATGTTATAAACATGTTATATACTTTATCCACAAGATGGCGCCAGAAAACCACTAGTCCCATCAAAAAATTGGCCAGTGCACCATAGGCCTCTGCTGGACAGTACTCTGGTTTGACCAAAGTCAAAAGACAAAAGTTGTCAAGAACAAAACGTCACTAATAAGATATTGCTGTGCTAACTGACCTGCAGCTACAATGACTATTCTGTTGTTCCAAGCACTTCTCTTCCTCTCTGTCTTGAGATGATTCTGAACTCCACACAACCCCCCCCCCCCCCCCCCCCCCCCCCCCCCAAAAAAAGATCTGTTGGTTTGAGGTAGGGGGTTCTGTGCTGTCTATTAGTCACTGTAATATTCCTGTCAAACCAAACCCTCACAGTCTTAGGTTTATTCCATTGTTACTTCATCCCATAGTGGTCAACACCATAAAACTGAAGGTTTAACAAGAATGTTCAAAAACGTTACTGCATTTTCTGCTCTCGCACATCTGGATGCTGTCTTTTATGCATGGCTTCGGTTTTCCTCTTACCAAAAGAGCAAAAACGCAATATGCCAAGGTAGCATGTATCGTATGCGCAAATCCCCCTTTTTCTATTTATTTCAGTGAAGAATGTGACTGAACAGACCTTTAATTTAATATATAGAAGTCCTCAAAATGAGTTTAAATGTGTCAAAAATGTCATTCTGTTATGTAATTTGCTCTACCTGTTTGAGCTATGACTGTTACATAGGAAACACAAGCCAATACTAATTAAGTCCAATGACACGGCCAAACCGAAGCATCCGTAGCATTTCAGCGCTAACCTCTACCAGTTCAGTCATATTTCAATGAAACAAAACGATGAACCTGCAGACCCATCTCCAGACACACTCACATTTACACACACACACACACACACATATACACACACACACAGATACAGACTCATTCACAGACACACACACACACACACACACACACACACACACACACAGATACAGACTCATTCACAGACACATACACTCACTCTCTGCCACATTCTCACACACCACCACAAATAGACACACACTCATTTCAGAACTATTCAGAAAGGGTCCAGTGCCTCTCTTAAAACAAAATGATAGAGCTGTGTATATTTTCCCTTCATATTTACATGTTCGTCAAACAAGTTCTCAGACTGGAAACATTGAGTGAGAGTGAAAGTAATGATTCTTCTCCAGACATGGGCCTGAACCGAGTGCATAAGTGCATATGTGTGCACGTGTGTATGAATGGGTGAGCGTGTATGTTTGTGTGTGTGTGTGTGTACGCGCGTGTGTGTTTTTTCACGTGTTTCTGCACGTTCCCTTCTGGCTGATCTGTGTCAGGATTTTTCTTTTCCCCCTGCACCGGTTTCTGTCAGCACAGGGTATGACAGGGCCCTACTCAAGCTGGCGTCTTGTTTATTCTGGAGCCTGTAACAAAAGCAAAAACACGGCACAGGAAGATAAGACATGAGAGGGAGGCCATATTTGCGGAACGTTTTTAATTACGCGTAATGAAAACAGCTTGAGTTGGTTTTGGCCCTTGAGACAGGGTGTGTTACCTTCACACGGAGCCAGAGGAGGCAAGCGAAAGACAGACAGGTGCTGGGTATGAGGGTAAAGTCAGTTATAATACTGCCTGTGTGTGTGAGAGACCTGGGTTTTGATGATGAATGTGTTGCATATGGAAAGATGCTGTCAAACACATGCATGCACACACACGCGCACACACACACACACACACACACACACACACACACAGACACACGCACACAGAAACGGAGATGGACACTGACACGGACACTGACACGGACATGCACACACACACACACGCACGCACACACACACACACACACACACACACACACACACACACAGAGGAGTATCTTTCATATTCCAGTATTTTACCCCAACTGGATACTGTATCATTAAAGTTCATGGAGTTAAGATAAATGTAAACCTATCTTAACACTCATAAACATGGTAAAAATATATTTTTTTTATTCCTTTTCAGTTGTGGAATTTTCCATCCCTGTTGTGGAACCTTTCCATTCCAACTGTATCACTCAGTGGTTTATGGTTGTTGTTCAAAGCAGAGAGCGAACCGTTTAAAAATCAGTTGATTTAATCATCCCAACTTGTGTGTTCTTCTCAGATAATAAAATGTCTCATTCATAGCACTTTTTTCTTTCTTTATTTTTTTATGATGCTTCTCTCACCATGTCTTGAAAAGTCAGCCAATGCCCCCCCCCCCGGCCGTTATTCCATCACTGAAATAAACCGTTAGCAATTTGTCAAACATTTTATGAGAGCAGAGTCCTACATCCTCCTGATAAGTCATTCTAATTTGACCTCCTTTCACCGCAAATTTCCTGCTACTGCCGGTTCTCTGCTACTGCTCGCTTCCTGTTACAGCGAAATCTGGTACATCACACGTTCTCACTTTATACATGTGTGGCATGTAATGCTAGCGCCCCCTGTAGGCTGAGTTCATTTTACCCTGTGTTGGTTCCTGAACATAGGGTCATAACTATGAGCCCATGCATTCCATTATCAATAGATGACCCTTAGCATTTCTGCTTGTGTTGTTTTTCGCGACGGAGATTAATCTTTGGTTGTGTGAATGCAATTAAAATGTAAACAGGGCTTTCATATGGATTTGACAACAGCAACACCACAGTATATCATATACCAGAACTTCATTATAAATACATTCATTTCGTCAGTATGCACTCGATTGATTCAGAAACATTCAAATATCTTGTTCAACACAGTGTCCACATGGTTCTCTTCTGCTTTAAACCTTCTTTAACATTTTAACTTTTGACCGTGTTCTGTCTCCACGCTTATTGTTCTGGTGATGTAATAAAGGTCAAAAATGATGGTTCAAAGTTTAAAGAATACAAGTGAATTATTGTCTTGTGGTCAGGAAGTTTATGAAACATAAATCATGTGGATGAATGGAAAATTCCTCGAAAGAGAAAAGCGCTTTGTGTACTTTGTAGTTTTGGACATCATTCAAAATTTGTGATGGGTTGTTGAACTACTCACAATACTTTTGAATATGCATTGCAACACTCGCTGTTTCAGTAGATATCATTAAAAATATAGGAAATTTAACAGTAAAATCTGGTTAAAAAGTAGTAACAAGTTTGGTACATGACTAAGTTTCATGATTTTCCTGCAGCTTTGGCAAAGTAACTCAGTTTTCCTGAAAAACAGACAGATTAAGGAAAAAAACACGATATAGGAGATGATACTAGGAAATCTGAAATATCCATCTGAATCAAATGTGGAAACAATTTTTGGCTTACCGAACTTCACAAGACCCCAATCCACTTGAGTTACGTCAGCACACACACCACTGTGCGTTTGTGTGTGTGTGCGTGTATGTGTGTGTGTCTGTCTGTGTGTGTGTGTCTGTAGATTTCTATGTCTGTATGTGTCCATGAGTGTCTATGTGTGTGTGTGTGTGTGTGTGTCTGTAGATTTCTACGTCGGTATGTGTCCATGAGTGTCTATGTGTGTGTGTGTGTGTGTGGAGGAGTGAGGGGTGACAGAGATGTGTGTGCGCTGGTGCCCTGATGTAATCCTGATTGCGTGCGTCTGTATATGAGCGTCTGTGTACGTGGGTGGACATGTGGTGCATATATGGTTTACGTATTTTTGTTTGTGTGTGTGTGTGTGTGTGTGTGTGTGTGTGTGTGAGGGATACACAAGGGATTATGACTCTCTCCTCTTTCACCCTCGGTGTACAGTGTGTTTGCCAATGGCAGTGATTCTAGAAAACATGCGTCAGTTTAACACGGTTTAAACCCTGTGTACGTCAACAACACTGACCTGATGTTCCTCCAAGTTTTCACTGCAGGGGGTTGATAGGTGGGGTTTTGGGGGGGGTGAGTGACGGAGGTGGTGGGTACTTTCATCAAGTTATGAGCCACCGCCCCCCCCCCCCAACAAAACAACATGTTCCTCTGTTTATTTTATTTATTTATTTATTTAGTTTGTTCTCTATTTCTCCATGTCATACCCCCCTGTGTGGCCAAGGGTGATTAGTGCAGTTGTTCCAGCAACATTAAACAGCAATCTCCATTTGGAAACAAAGAGAGGGGGAAAAAAAAAGCGGGAAAAAAGAAATTTACCCCCCCACCCCCCCATGCAAGCAGAAACGATAATAAACAGCTTGATACAAACATTGAGAACCCCCCCCCCCCCTCCCCCCCGAGATGACTCTGGAAGCACAGACTTGTCTTTACATAATAGAGATGTTGTAAACCTAGAATGTGGACGTATTGAGCAGCAGTGGACATAGACGACCTGTTGAAATTTGAACATTTTGACCTGTTGAAATTCAGCACAGCCAAACCTTACAGCCCGTTTTAGTGATGACCTCCGCCGTGACTAATGGCTTTGTTAAATCAGTATCTCAAATAGATAGTCCCAAATGACGAATCAATCTCATGTGAGCTGTGACCAAAACAACCATATTACATTACAGTGGCAGACCATAGTTTTACATTTAAACCTCTGATGTGTGTCTGGTGTCTTTTTAGTGAATCTATAGCTGGGTATAACGCAGCTGGTATGATTCTGACACGGGATGTGGAGAACATACCCGAGTTGTCAAAATAAGCATCTCACAGTCAGTTTGTTGTGGTTTCTATAGAATAAGCAGTTTGATTATTGATCCAATAGGATGAGAAAATGTGTATGTGTATATATGTTGATGTACATGTGTGTGTGTGTGTGCGCGTGAGATAGGAAGAAAAAGAGAGAGAGACAGAGAGAGAGAGAGAGAGAGAGAGAGAGAGAGGGAGAGAGGTCAGTAAATAAGACAGAATGAGAAGAAGAGAGAGAGGTGAGGCAGAGAGACAGAAAAACGCTCTTTCTCCACTCCGGCGGACTGCGGGGGGGTTCGGTGTAGCACGGAGCTGTGAAGGGAAAGAGAGAAGGGGGGCAAGGAGAAGATGACAGTGGTACTCGCAACAAAAAACTTTTCACTGTCTGAATCCGCATGTGTGTATGTGTGTGTGTGTGAGAGAGACACAGAGAGACACACAGAGAGACATTAGAGGGAAAGAGAGAGAGAGAGACACAGAGGAAGAGAAAGAGGGTGGAGAGACAGGCCTAAAGA